>NC_139640.1:5067131-5117131 GCF_964638095.1 Poromitra crassiceps
GTACGAGCTGGCTGAACACTGTGAGTTTGGGTACAAGCGGGACGAGCACATCAGAGATCGCCTTGTAGGAGGCATAAAGGATAAAGAGCTTTCCCAGCAGTTCCAGCTCATGGCGGATTTGACGCTGGCGCAAGTCACCGAACAGGTACGCCAGGCGGAGGAGATAACGAGGCAGGTCAGTCTCCAGTCCAGCCAGCCGGAGGCGCTACTGGCTAACGTTAACGTTGTTCGCCGACGAGAGGGACAACAAAAGAAAAGGGGCGGGCAGTGGCAGCGACAAGGAAGCGCTAGCCACGCAACCCACAAAACGGAGGAATGTGGGAGATGCGGGAAACCCCGCCACTCTGACGAGAGAAAATGCCCTGCTTTGAAAAGTAAGTGCAATAAGTGTCACAAAATGGGACATTGGGAACGTGCATGTCACTCAAAAGCTGTGAGTGAGATCACAGAAGAGGACAAACAGCCATACTTCCTAGGAGAAGTTGGCAAGAAGACCAGTCAGAAGAATGACTGGACTGTTGGTCTAATAATATGTGACAAGCCAATAACCCTCAAAATCGACACGGGCGCTGATGCCACTGTTATTGACCAGGGGACATTTAAAAAGATGGGACCTAAAATAAAGTTGAGTCCTCCTAACACACACTTCACAAGCCCAGGGGGTAACCTCAAATGCTTACGGCCGGAACACACATCTTGCGTGTGCTGTGCGTCTGCGTGGCGTCTGCGTGGCGTTTTCATTTCGGTTCCCATGTTAACAGGTTACAGCAGCCACACCCCCGCATCAGACGCGCGTCTCAGGCGCGTGTCTTGCGAGCGTGAGACGCGCGTCATCTAGAGAATAGAAGCGAAGCCTATTTTTTCAGCTTTCCGCGCGCGTGTCTCTAGCGTGTCTCTACACAAATAGACACAAAAATACATTAAACTGATATTTTACAGGGGCAGCCACAGCCAATCAAGGCTTGTTTTGATTTGAGACGAGAGGATGAGCTGAGCTCACAGCTGCAGTTCTCCTGCCCTCTGAAAACCACATAGGCGACAACGTGGCTTCGTTCCTCCCCTCCCCACCACACACACACAGACACACACACACACACACACACACAAATCATACTGCCTCGATTCTGAAGTGAGCCCAAGCGATCTTCAGTTAAAATCATCATTGTATTGTTTATAGCAAATTTAATAAAAGGTAAACTCTATAGGAAGATAGTTGGCAGACAGGCAGCAGCGCAGCAGCTGCACGCACCAGCCACGCTGCCTGTGTGGATGCCGCGGGCGTGCCAGCCACAGCAAGCACGCCACGCACACGCACACGCCACGCACATGCGACATGTGTGTCCCGGCCGTCAGGCTTGTTCCAGGCCACCAGCAGCTACAAGGAGAAACAGTACTCCTTGGGTCTAGTGAAGAGGATCGATGAGGTCAGTAGAGTTTTTGGAACAAGTGGATTACTGAAAACAGAACCAGTGAGGATAGCTCTACAAGACGACGCCCAGCCATACGCAGTGCACACAGCCAGGCCCAGGCGGATACCTTTGCCACTGGTACCGCTGGTTTAGAGGGAGCTGCAACGCATGGAGAATGACGGCATAATAGACCTTATTCGTTTGACGTCACTCACGTACTGGCACGCCCACCGCCGCCATATTGTTGACATAGCGCTGCAGCTCTCAAGTGACAGCCTATGTGGAGCAGCGTTTATAGGAAGCTAGCCGCCGTTAGCGTTACCTGTATCATTCCAATTGTGTTCGGATGGTGACCTGCGTTAGGCATGGCTGTAGTAATGACAGCAATAAAGTCCCTGTGGTTTGTTTCTATCTCTACCGTCCACAGACGTGAAGGGAGCGAGACGGAGGATACGTCAGCAGCACAGGAGATGTGTGGATAGTTAGGAGAGACAGGTGAAACTTTCTGACAGCTCCTCACAGCAAAGTCTGTTCACCTCGTTTTTTCTTTTGTTTATTATTACAGGCAGTAACGGCAGCATACAAACAACAACCCTGGGGTTTTTATTGCTGTCATCACTATCGCTATTTTGTAATGGAACAGAAATGACAATAAGGCCTTTACTATAGTTGTCAGCTGCAGGACGGTATGTCAACAATATGGCGCTGTCCGCGGTTAGCGAATAAGGTCTATAGAGAAGGTCACTCAGCCCACAGAATGGTGCGCCGCTATGGTGCCGGTGCTCAAGCCCAACAAAAAGGAGGTCCGCATCTGTGCAGACCTCAGGAAGCTGAACCGAGCAGTGAGACGTGAAAAATACGTGCTGCCTACTGTGGAGGAAATAATGCCAAGACTAGTCGGGTCAAAAGTGTTTACATCATTAGATGCAGCAAGTGGGTTTTTACCAAATTCCCCTGCATGAGGACAGTAGGAGGCTCACTACGTTTATAACCCCGTTTGGGAGGTACGCCTTCAGCCGCCTCCCATTTGGGATAACGAGCGAAATATTCCAAAGGAAAATGGCTGAGACATTGGTAGGGCTTGAGGGGAGGGAAGTTTACATGGATGATATACTCACACGGTGAGACAGAGGAAATCCATGACCAGCGCCTAGCAGAGGCACTGAGGGTCATTGAAGCAGCAGGCCTCAAACTGAACGAAGCCAAGTGCAAGTTCAAACAGAAACAGATCCGTTTTCTGGGACACATCATAGATGAGACAGGCGTCAGACCTGACCCAGATAAAGTGGCTGGTATTGACAACTTCCCTCAGCCCGACAATGTGACAGAACTAAAGAGGTTTCTAGGGATGGTGGTTTATCTGGCAAAGTATGTCCCGGAGCTCTCCACAGTGGGTCAGCCACTCTACGAGCTGCTGAAGGGCCAGGCAGAGTGGTTGTGGGGGCCCACACAATTACAACAGCGTTCAACGAGCTTAAAGCTGCGTTAACCACCGCCCCAGTACTCGCCTTCTATGATGTTACAAAGCCTACAGTAGTGTCAGCTGACGCCAGCAGCTACGGGCTGGGAAGCGTCCTGCTCCAGCAGCATGGAGACCACTGGAAGCCTGTGGCCTATGCTTCCAGACAACTGAGCGACACAGAGACAAGGTACGCCCAAATCGAGAAGGAGTGCCTAGCCAGTGTGTGGGCCTGTGAACGATTTGATAAGTACTTGTTTGGGCTCGACAACTTCAGGCTAATAACCGATCATAAACCCCTGGCACCCCTCATGAACAGCAAAGACTTGGACAATGTTCCCATCAGGTGCCAGAGGCTGCTGATGAGACTCATGCGTTTCAACGCTGTAGCTGAATATGCACCGGGCAAAACGTTGGCCGTGGCCGACGCTCTCTCCAGGGGTCCGGAGCAGTGCTATGGAGACGGAGCTTCCCATGACGATGTGGCGGCACATATCGATGCTGTCGTGCGCCAAGTGCCAGCCACCCCCCAGAGGATGGAGGAGATAAAACAGCACACACAGGAGACGATCCACAGCTACAGACAGTCTTAGGCTTCATTAGGCACGGTTGGCCTGACTACATAGGAAAGGTACCAGAGTGATAGTCAGAGACTTTTACCAGGTGAGAGGGGAGTTATCAGAGCTAGACCGCTTCGTCATTAGAGGGAGCTGCATAGTCATCCCCACCGATATGAGAGAGATGATCTTAGAGAGAATCCATGACGGGCATCAAGGCCTAGTTAAGTGTAGAGAAAGAGCTAGCGAACCTGTTTGGTACATGGCCCAAAATGTCACAACCAAAGTACAGCAGTGTACACACTGTAACGAAAACAAGAACACGCAGAGAAAAGAGCCACTAATGTCAAGTGAGCTCCCATCCAGACCATGGCAGAGAGTAGCCGTAGACCTATGCGAGTTTAAAAAGCAAAACTATTTGATAGTGTCTGACTACTACTCTAGATACTTAGAGATTCAAGATTCAAGATTCAAGATTCAAGATTTTTATTGTCACTCCATGGTACAAGTATCACGTGTGAAATTCTTGTGCTGTGGACTCCGTTTACGACATAGTACAAATAGGCAACAAGCAATGAGCAATAGGCAATAAGAAATAGGCATCAATAAGCAATACTAAGCAGCAATAGGCAATGAGGCAGAATAGCGATAAGACAAGTCAGTGGCATATTCATTGCACATAGGTGCACATGTCATGTGCATACGTTAGACGTGTTCGGACATTCTAATTCGACGTATTTGACATACAGTGCAAATAGCATGTACCTTATTAAACATACAATTAAACATTAGGCATTGTGCATACGTTAGACGTGTTCAGACATTTTAAATTCGACGTAATTGACATACAGGTGCAAATAGCATGTACCTTGTTAGACATACAATTAAACATTAGGCATACATAATGGTAGCAGCTGCAGTACGGTACGGTAGGGGAGAGTGGGGTGAGTTGTGCCACTTTTTACTTGAGGTGTCTTTAAAGTGAGGGCATGACAGTAATGCCTCCAACTACAATATGTAAATATATTTCAGGATGTTGTGCACCACTGGGAACACTCCCTTTGGATCTTAAATAAACTGTTAAAAAAATATGGCTATTCTTAAAAAAGTGGTCTCTTGGCACAACTTGCCCCCGGTGCGGGGTAAGTTGTGCCTTTGGAGAGAATACTTTGGGGTAAATTGTGCCATTGATTACTGAAGTAAAACAGAACATTTTCATCTCATATACTGTAATGCTATATCAAAGCAAGACAAAATAAAGATAACACTAAAGTCCAGTGTACTATAACAGGGTTAAACAAGGCTAAACGGTAGCAGCAGTTGACCTACATATTTAACATTTTCAGAAATAAAAATTATGTTCAAAATGAACAAAATCAACTATCACAGAGCCAGGCTACACTTGCCAATACTGCAATATTCTTCAACAAGGTCTATTTAAACATTTAAGAACAAAATGAAATAAAATTTCACTAAATCAACTGCAACTGCACTGGCACAACTTAACCCAGGCCTTTTGGCACAAATCACCCCATCCCCACCATTTTAACAAACTTGTATCATATAGCTGGTTTGGAGCTAACATCATGCTAACAGTATAGCCTCATATTGTAGCTTACTAAAACACTAACACATGTGTGAAATGTTTTCAAGCTTGCCTATAATTGTTCAGACACAACAATCAATAAACCTTGATCATAAAAAATTTACTTTGAGAGGCAAAAAACAGTTTTTTGAACTTAAATGTGCTTAGCTCTTGTGCCATCTGCCTCCCTTCTTTGCAGAGTGAGTAAAATGGATGCCTCTTCAAAAATGTGTGGTCACATGACCAATTTCTTCTATGGTTTTCTAGATACAAGGGGTGGCACAACTTCCCCACTGGCACAACTCACCCCACTCTCCCCTACGACTACTACACTATTTGTGTATGTTAAGGAGTCTCGTGGCCTGCGGGAAGAAACTGTTCCTCAAGCGATTTGTGCGTGCTTTTGGAACCCTGTATCTCCTCCCTGAGGGTAGCAGTTAGAACAGGCTGTTGTGGGGATGGTTTGTGTCTTTGATGATCTTCAGGGACCTCCTAAGGCACCGCTGGTTATACAGTTCGTGCAGTTCTGGCAACTCGTCTCCTGTTACGTGCTGGGCCGCGCGCCTCACCCTCCGTAGCGCCCTGCGGTCCATGGTGGTACAGTTCCCGTACCAGGCGGTGAAGCAGCCAGTCAGCAGGCTTTCAATGGTGCCTCTGTAGAAGTCCCTGAGGATTTCTTTCCTTAGCCCAAACTTCTTCAGGCGCCTGAGATAGCCTACTGAACCTGCCAACGACTACTAGCAGTCAGGTAGTGGCTAAGCTGAAGGCTATATTTGCACGTGATGGCATCCCTGAGGTGTTAGTGAGTGATAACGGGCCACAGCTAGCTTCAGCAGAGATGAGGATGTTTAGTAGGGACGATGACTTCCTCCACGTGACGTCAAGCCCACAGTACCCTCAGAGCAACGGGCACGCGGAGAGGGCTGTCCAGATAGCAAAAGGGATACTAAAGCAGGAAGACCCCTCCTCGCTCTGATGACATACAGAGCCACACTCTCACACACTGGGAGAGGAGAGGCTCTCCTCTCCTAGCAAGACAGGTAGTTTGTGATGTTAGGGAAGCTTCTGAAGCCTGGGTGGGTCTGTTCCATTATGGGGTAACATGTCTGATAGTCTCTCTCTCTCTCTCTCTCTCTCTCTCTCTCTCTCTCTTTCGATTTATATTTGTAGCCAGACATTGACTTATTTTGTTTAAAAAAAAGTGGACAAAAAGTAAAAGCAGTAGTATATTGAAATTGTCATTTGAATTAAAATAACCTATGACCAAATGTCATCAACTAAGTAAAATTATATATATAACATTCACAGACTCTTTCACTGGAAACAGCTGACTTGGTAAATGGCCTGCATTTATATAGCACTTTACAATGAGGGGGAACATTCACACAGATATTCATACACTGATGGTGGCAGGCTACCACGCAGGGTTTTGGGGTTCAGTATGTTGCCCAAGGACACTTCGACATGCAGGTTGGAGGAGCCGGGGATCGAACCACCGACCTCTTTTGTCCAAAGCGATTAATGGATGAGCCACTCTACCTCCTGAGCTACAGCCGCCCACTGATTTTTAGGCAAGGCAAGCTTTTTTATAGCACATTTCATACACAGAGGCAATTCAATTGTTTTATATAAAACTAAAAGAGCAGAAATAAAAAATACGAAGGAAAAAGTATTACAAAGAAAAATAAAAACAATAAAATCCAGAAGGTCACAGTGCAATTTGGAGACTTCACATACAAATAGTCATAGAATGAACATAAAACATGGCGGCAAATCAAGTAAAGATAGTTTTACCCCACTAAAGGAAACATTTCCATTTCCCATGATTCAACTATTCAGAATCAGGAGAGACCTTAGAACATTTCACTCAAACCAAAACTAAAAAAATAAATATATATATATACAGTATATATATATATATATATATATATATATATATATATATATATCTGTCCATATCTGAATACTTTTATATTTTATAATCTCTTTATTTATCTTTATTTATTTATGATTTATATCTTATGTGTTATGTCTTGTATATTTGTTCTTATCAATGTTACATGAGCACCAACCACACCAAGACAAATTCCTAGTATGTGAAAACATACCTTGGCAAATAAAAAAAAATCTGATTCCGATTCTGTCTGCCTGCGTGTCTGTCTGAACGGATGGTGTGTCTGTCTGCCTGTCTGTGTTTCTGTCTGTCTGTCTGTCTGTCTGTCTGTCTGTCTGTCTGTCTGTGTGTCTGTGTGTCTGTCTGTCTGTGTGTCTGTCTGTCTGTGTGTCTGTCTGTGTGTCTGTCTGTCTGTGTGTCTGTCTGTCTGTGTGTCTGCCTGTCTGTGTTTCTGTCTGTCTGTCTGTCTGTCTGTCTGTCTGTCTGTCTGTCTGTCTGTCTGTCTGTCTGTCTGTCTGTCTGTGTGTCTGTGTGTCTGTCTGTCTGTCTGTCTGTCTGTGAGTCTGTCTGTCTGTCTGTCTGTCTGTGTGTCTGTGTGTCTGTCTGTCTGTGTGTCTGTCTGTCTGTGTGTCTGTCTGTGTGTCTGTCTGTCTGTGTGTCTGTCTGTCTGTGTGTCTGCCTGTCTGTGTTTCTGTCTGTCTGTCTGTCTGTCTGTCTGTCTGTCTGTCTGTCTGTCTGTCTGTCTGTCTGTCTGTGTGTCTGTGTGTCTGTCTGTCTGTCTGTCTGTCTGTCTGTGAGTCTGTCTGTCTGAACGGCTGGTGTGTCTGTCTGTGTGTCTGTAAGAAGTGAAGTAGGAGGGGACTCACATCCTCTCTGGTTAAATAAAGAAGGGCCGTTCAGTATTGTCTTTTATCGCCCTCTATCAGCAACTAGGAGGAATTACAACATCATGGAGCAAAAGACTCTGTGACTCAATGTACAGCACAGTGGCCTAGTAACCTCTATGAACCTACAATTTAGCCATTCATTCATTCATTCATTCATGCAAAATCCCCTTGAGTTAAGGGAGTTATAATGGAGGAGAAGAGAAACCATCAATTCCTTTAAAACAGGGGTGTCCAAACTTTTTTGAATGGGGGCCAGATTAGATCATGTGAAATGACCGGGGGGCCGGGCCAGCTGCTTCTCGCATCATATGAGTTATAAAAATAAAAATCATATACAATACAATTGTACTGTAAGGATTTTGTTTACCATCTAACAAAAATGCTAATTGAACTTGCTTGATTAACTAATACCAATGTGTGGAGGGCCACATACATTATAGTATGTTTTGAGAGACAAGCTGAGGGCCACATACATTATAGTAGGGCCACTTAAGATCAGTCAAAGAGCAGCATCTGGCCCCCCGGGGCCGGACTTTGGACATGCCTGCTTTTAAATGATCTTCTGAAAGAGATGATCTTCGGCTGACGTCACTGCCTGGAGAGAGAGGAATAAGAAGAGTTCAGACACCGTTATAATACAGATAATAAAGTTGTGCACTATGGGGACGGATTCCATCCTTTTTTAGATTTGTATTATGCAAAAGTGTGCACGGTTAGTCCGAAAGGTCTGAAACTGGGCGCCATATATAGATTCTGGGGTATGGAAAACAGTGACACTATTCAGGTTAGAGGACACTTCCTGTCACCCAGTCAAAATAAATGACTCACTATTAGAGGACAGAATCTGTCCTATTGACTTCCAGTCAAAGTGCTATTTTTGGGCCTCTAGCTATTTTCTTTAACATAGCATTGCCAAAAACCATGCTCTTATCATGGACCCTGGAATTGTAATAAATAAATAAATGCTCTCATCATGGACCTTGGTATTGTAATAAATAAATAAATAAATAAATGGCGGTGGGTTAAACTTGCATGGCCTTAAAGTCATTTCTATTGTTTTCCCATTGGTTTTAATGATAAAAAAGTGTAATTTTTCCAACTTCCAGAAATTTTTGCATAAAAGCATGAATTCTGATGTTCGACATTCATCCTGGAGTCAAGGCTTCACATTTGTAGTTTTTACTGTGTATTCTGTATTTTACCGAGTATTTCCCACCAGTTCCCCATGTTTGGCATGGGGATCAATTTCATGCAGTTTACATGAACTTGATCCATATAATGCCAAACATGGGGAAATGGTAGAAAATGTGAAAATACAGTGAAAACGACACATTTGAAGCCTTACCTCCATTATGAATGCTTAACATCATCAGGTAATTAATTGTTTTTGCAACAATGGCTGGAACTTCAAAATTCACACTTTGTCCAACTGCTGTTTTCTGGCAGAAAACCACAAAAAAGTGTGAATTTTGGAGAGACGAGAGAGACGGACGAACATCGTTACATCATTTGTGTCTGTCGTGCATTAAAACTAAAGAAACCTGTTTTGAAAATGTAAGGAGTAGAAAGTATAGATATTTGTGTTAGAATGTAGGCAGCAAAAGTAAAGAAAAATAAATACTCGGTATAGTACAGATAGCTGAAAATACTAATTACTGTAAGTACTGTACAGTAACAAAGTATTTGTACCAGGTTATTTCCCATCTCTGTTAATAGACAATATGTGTTCCCTAATCTACAGAGTTACAGCGGCAGGTTCCAGAGCAGATGAGTTGAGACACGACTGACAGCTAAAAGCAACATGTGGGGCGGTCAGGATGAGCTCTTGCACAACCCGGGTCACCGTGACTCAATATTACAACATCAGAAAAACATCAGAAATCTGTTTCGTTTCTGACAGATTTCAAATGCCAAGTGTCTGACACAAGCCTGACATCCTCATGAAAAATAACATGTCATCCCTTGCTCAGTTCCATCCTGTATCACTATCATTTGACCGACATGTGTGATTTAAAACGTCTTCAGAGTGAAAGTTCCTGAGTTCCTCTTTAGAACAGAGAATGTTGTCAGCTGTGATCTTTTCCATGTGGTTCTAACAGGACAGAGGACACTAGATCCTTTTCGCTGGAAACGAGAAATGAGAAAATAAAGTGCAGAAACAAAAGCCTTTTTTCAGACATGCAGTGAACTCCTGAAGATATCCAGACGTTACTCAGATGGGGTTCTGAACACGATTGTCCTTTGTGAGCGTGCCCCCGCACAAACGGATCTTGAGTGGGGTCAATTTCCACTTTTTGCCGGTTCGATCCAGTGTAGCAGCTTAAACTGCTTTGATTTCATGCCAACCAACTGAACCGACATTATGCCAGGTGAGAGATGAGATGAGATAAACTTTATTGTCCCAGAAGGGAAATTTGTCTTGGGCAAAAAGTGCCCGTAGCCACATCCAGTGTTACAAAAACACAAGTAAACACAAACAGGACAGACACAGCATTACAAAAACACAAGAACACACAAACAGGACAGACACAGCATTACAAAAACACAAGAACACACAAACAGGACAGACACAGCATTGCACTAAGACACAGTGGTGGAGATGCCAACTGAGACATGAAATTGCACAAGCCCTATTGCACAATTTGTTTAAATCATACATACCCGTAGGTAAAAAAAGAATATAAAATCAACAATAAAACCAGCAGCGAGATATTGGATAAAAGAATAAAAGAGTAAAAGAATAAAACATTAAAATAAGATTAAATGAAAAATAAAAGAAATAAGATAAGAAGGTAAAACATGGGGCTAAGATTACCGTTCCTACTTAAAGTGCCTACTCCACCTACATACTATGGGTTGTTACAACCTGGAGGAAGAGCAGGCTGTTTGTTCAGAAGTGTAATGGAGGTGGGGAGGAAGGAGAGCTTGTAGCGGTTGCTCCTGTATCTGCTGGCTCTGAATCTTCTGCCAGAAGGTAACAACTCATATTCAGTAAATAAAATGTGAGAAGGGTCAGTCAGAGCTCTATGAGCCAGGCTGATGACCTTTTTCTCAAAGATGGACTGGAGCGTCAGTTCTTTCTTGTCGATCACTTTCATGGCTGTGTTCACCATTTTTTTAAATTCTAGATTTGAGCTTGACTGTGAGAGACCCAAACCATGCCGCCATGCCATATCTGATCTGGTGCATAGCCGAGCCCGTAGAGAGAGCTTCAGGCCCCGCTCTTACACAGTAGGTCGCCGACCACCAGGAACAACGCAAATAACGTCACCCTCAAAACCACAGAGGAGAAAGTTGCAGCGGAGCTGGAAATCTACAAGCAGGAGGAAGTGATTGACGGAGAATCCGAACTGTTGGCGTGGTGGGGAACCAACGAGTCTCGCTTTCCATTGTTGGCAAATGTAGCGCAGAAGTACTTGAGCATTTGCGCTACAAGCAGTCCATTAGAGAAAGTGCACAGCAGGGGATATTGTTACACCTCAAAGGTCTCAACTGAAGCCAGCAAAAGACATGCTCACGTTTCTGGCCAAGAATTTGTAGAGGATTATGGCTGAGAAACCCTAAACCTAAACCTAAACCCTAAACCTACATGTATGATGCCATGCAGGTTCTAAATGGCATTATTTTGTATCTTAACTGCATAGTTTTTAGTGTTTTGAACATAACGTATGGGTAGAAGCCTGTGTTGAGTCTCTCTCTCAGAGCTGCTGTGTTGTATTCTCAGCTGGTGCTGTGGACCGCTACAGGGCGTGTTTTCACACCACCACTTATTTAAGTTCACTGTTTTGCTGTGTGGTGTTTTTGGAAAATGGCACATTGATGATGTGTGAAAACCATTGACAGTAAGATGGACAGAGTGTGTGTGATGTCCAGAGATGCTCACAAGTCACTTTTTGCAAGTCCAAGTCAAGTCTCAAGTCTTTGGTCACAAGTCCAAGTCAAGTCTTTGGTCACAAGTCCAAGTCAAGTCTTGGTCACAAGTCCAAGTCAAGTCTCAAGTCTTTGGTCACAAGTCCAAGTCAAGTCTCAAGTCTTTGGTCACAAGTCCAAGTCAAGTCTCAAGTCTTTGGTCACAAGTCCAAGTCAAGTCTTTGGTCACAAGTCCAAGTCCCCATCTCTGGTGACATCACCCATTAATTTTGGACTGATGTTTTGGAGCGTCTCCACTTGGCGTTTTGGCTGCTGCCATCTTATTTTCCCCTCGCTGTCAGGTGAGAATTAGCGGCTGGCGACTGCACGTGTATCAGAGGAAGCTTGTAGCTAGTCTACAACTCTCCCCAGATCGGCGGAGAAAATGACGGCACAGTGGCTCAGTGGTTAGCACTGTCCCCTCACAGCAAGAAAGTCGTGTGTTTGAATCTCCACCCCGAGATCTTTCTGTGTGGAGTTGCATGTTCTCCCGCTGTCTAAAGACATGCTGTGTTTGTGTACTATCATAATGTAGTCTAGTAAAATGTGTAGTAGGTAACTATGTTGTGTGTAGATATGATGTAGTATGTGACTGTGATGATGCTACTGTATGTAACAGTAGTATTGTATCCTGTGTTGTGATATGTTCCCACACGGACGTGAGATAGTGTAACACCAGGAGCGGAGAATGCAGAATGTTGTCAGAGCGCTGAATGACGAATACAACGTGTTTAAAAAAAAAGTGTAAGCCACTAAAGAGCTTTAATGGTCCATTCTATAGAGAAAGCAGATAGAATGAAACACTGTATGTAAACTTTAAAGCCCTTTGAGATAAGCTTGTGTGATAAACTGAACTGAAGTGGGAAAAGGGGCGGGGAACAAAAAGATAGGTGTTTTGCTGTGCAGCGTTTATGAATGTGTGAAATGAAAGTGTGAAAAGAGATCACATGACAAACACAGGCGAGGTGTCACACTGCCCTGACCGATGAGCCAAAACTCTCACTTCTCTCTTTAGCTCAAGTGTTGAACTGTGAAACATTTAGGCTCGTCTTTACTCAAACACTACATCTCACAGTCAAGTCATGATGTGAACAGAATTGAAGCAACACAGAGATTATATTACAGTCGATTCATTTTGAGTCATGTGTGTTTTATGACTGCATTATATTTGATATTGAGTGGTTTTTGTGTCTGTCTTATCCAGAGAAACTCCTGATGAGGCCACCAGCTCCTAGATCAGTCATTCTGTCTTATCCAGAGAAACTCCTGATGAGGCCACCAGCTCCTAGATCAGTCATTCTGTCTTATCCAGAGAAACTCATGATGAGCTCACCAGCTCCTAGATCAGTCATTCTGTCTTATCCAGAGAAACTCCTGATGAGGCCACCAGCTCCTAGATCAGTCATTCTGTCTTATCCAGAGAAACTCCTGATGAGGGCACCAGCTCCTAGATCAGTCATTCTGTCTTATCCAGAGAAACTCATGATGAGGCCACCAGCTCCTAGATCAGTCATTCTGTCTTATCCAGAGAAACTCCTGATGAGGCCACCAGCTCCTAGATCAGTCATTCTGTCTTATCCAGAGAAACTCATGATGAGGCCACCAGCTCCTAGATCAGTCATTCTGTCTTATCCAGAGAAACTCATGATGAGCCCACCAGCTCCTAGATCAGTCATTCTGTCTTATCCAGAGAAACTCATGATGAGGCCACCAGCTCCTAGATCAGTCATTCTGTCTTATCCAGAGAAACTCATGATGAGCCCACCAGCTCCTAGATCAGTAATTCTGTCTTATCCAGAGAAACTCCTAATGAGGCCAGCAGCTCCTAGATCAGTCATTCTGTCTTATCCAGAGAAACTCCTGATGAGGCCACCAGCTCCTAGATCAGTCATTCTGTCTTATCCAGAGAAACTCATGATGAGGCCACCAGCTCCTAGATCAGTCATTCTGTCTTATCCAGAGAAACTCATGATGAGGCCACCAGCTCCTAGATCAGTCATTCTGTCTTATCCAGAGAAACTCCTGATGAGGCCACCAGCTCCTAGATCAGTCATTCTGTCTTATCCAGAGAAACTCATGATGAGGCCACCAGCTCCTAGATCAGTCATTCTGTCTTATCCAGAGAAACTCATGATGAGCCCACCAGCTCCTAGATCAGTCATTCTGTCTTATCCAGAGAAACTCATGATGAGGCCACCAGCTCCTAGATCAGTCATTCTGTCTTATCCAGAGAAACTCATGATGAGCCCACCAGCTCCTAGATCAGTAATTCTGTCTTATCCAGAGAAACTCCTAATGAGGCCAGCAGCTCCTAGATCAGTCATTCTGTCTTATCCAGAGAAACTCCTGATGAGGCCACCAGCTCCTAGATCAGTCATTCTGTCTTATCCAGAGAAACTCCTGATGAGGCCACCAGCTCCTAGATCAGTCATTCTGTCTTATCCAGAGAAACTCCTGATGAGGCCACCAGCTCCTAGATCAGTCATTCTGTCTTATCCAGAGAAACTCATGATGAGGCCACCAGCTCCTAGATCAGTCATTCTGTCTTATCCAGAGAAACTCCTGATGAGGCCAGCAGCTCCTAGATCAGTCATTCTGTCTTATCCAGAGAAACTCATGATGAGGCCACCAGCTCCTAGATCAGTCATTCTGTCTTATCCAGAGAAACTCATGATGAGCCCACCAGCTCCTAGATCAGTCATTCTGTCTTATCCAGAGAAACTCATGATGAGCCCACCAGCTCCTAGATCAGTCATTCTGTCTTATCCAGATAAACTCCTGATGAGGGCACCAGCTCCTAGATCAGTCATTCTGTCTTATCCAGAGAAACTCATGATGAGCCCACCAGCTCCTAGATCAGTCATTCTGTCTTATCCAGAGAAACTCATGATGAGCCCACCAGCTCCTAGATCAGTCATTCTGTCTTATCCAGAGAAACTCATGATGAGGCCACCAGCTCCTAGATCAGTCATTCTGTCTTATCCAGAGAAACTCATGATGAGGCCACCAGCTCCTAGATCAGTCATTCTCAAGGACCCTCATTTAGTCACATCAGAGCCACAGACCCCATTTGATGAGATGATGTCTCAAATACTATATGTTTTACTGTTACATATGATTTAGTCCAGAACTCCATGACTGTCTGTATTGTAGGTAAAGAGATCAGTCAACACTCGCGAACATCTCTCGTTATATTCAGTTTATAACATAATATTATATAACAGTTTGTTTGAAAATAATTTTGTAATTTTGTGGTTATGGCCGAAGTGGCTGCCGCAAACCGTTTCATTTCACTTCCTGATGACACCGGCCCGCACACAGACTCATCATCAAAATCATCAAGACAACACTGGCCGATTCACTCTGCTTTCAAGCGAGACTACTCTGCGTTGGTCTCGTCTAATATTAGAGGTAAGATGTGAGGCATCGATATTCAATTTAGACTGTTTAATAACAATCGAAAATCTTGCTCGTAGCTGCTTTAATTGACAAGAAGTGAACACAGTTGGAGAAAAGCTGGTTTGGAAATTGAAATAATAGCTAGCTTTTATAGCTACCTGGCTACTGCGCTGTAGACAACGTCCTCGTCCACCTGATGCTGCCCACAACCTGCCGGCCTGAAAACACACAGAGACATAGAGCAGACATTTCATCAGTTAAAACATTTCAGACAGAATATCACTTCATGTAACACACTCCATGTAACACACTCCATGTAACACACTCCATGTAACACTCCATGTAACACACTCCATGTAACACTCCATGTAACACACTCCATGTAACACTCCATGTAACACACTCCATGTAACACACTCCATGTAACACTCCATGTAACACACTCCATGTAACACACTCCATGTAACACACTCCATGTAACACACTCCATGTAACAGACTCCAGCATCAGACCAGACCAGACCCAGGTCAGACCAGCAGCAGGAAGACTTAGAAGTCTGTGGTTCCCTATCTTCGTGGTAATTAAATAAATAGTGGTTTTTCTGACTTTCTATGTACTGTCAAATCACATAGCTCCATAACTCCAGACCATGACTGACGTATTTGTGTACAGTACACCCCTGGGTATACACTGTCATGAAATGTACACAAATATGTCAGTCAGCCTAGTGCCTGTAACCTGGCAGAATTTGTAGCCCATAAACTAACTATAATAACTTGGCCAATTGTATGTAACATACAAAATAAAGCAAACAGTAATGTCTAAGAATTCAAAGACATGTAACTGGCTTGTTAAACTCGCATTCCAGGATAACGTTAACGTCCTCGGGTCTTAACCCTGCCCCGCGGAGATTTCAGGCCAGCAGGCAGCATTCATGCCTCGGATTCTCCGCTCCGATCCACACGAAGGCAGTTGGCTGCCTGGTTCTCTGTGGATCCCACTCACGTTGCACCACAACACGCTGAATCCCACTGGATTTGGGGGCAGAACATGCCAGGATTGGCCAACGTCAAATCCAGTCCCCAGAATTGTCAAATCAAATCATCGAGACGCAATGGCCTGCCTCTCAACTCTCTGTCATCTCAGACAAACTTGTTTTCAGTCTGAAACGTCTCCGACCCTCGCACCACTTGGGTTCCGTTGGGTTCAGCTCGTCTTTAAGACGAGCAAGTGAACTGTGCTCAGTTTTTTTACATTTTGGAAGTAGACTCAGTCATTTCTAACCAGTGGCAGACAGAAAAAAATGATTCTGTATAAGCTTAAAAATCACAGACTGAGCAGTTCAAACGTACTTGGTTGCAGCAGGGGCGTGTTTGTGTTTGAACTGGACGGAGGCGTAGCTCATGTCGTCCACAGCTCCACCGTCTGCCTGCCCACGCCCCGCTCGCCCCGCGCTGCCAGGCTGCACGTTACTGTAGACTGCATCTGAAGGCTGAGGGAGAGAGAGAGAGAGAGAGAGAGAGAGAGAGAGAGAGAGAGAGAGAGAGGGGGGGGGGGGGGAGGGAGAGAGAGAGAGAGAGAGAGAGGAAGAGAGAGAGAGAGAGAGGGGGGGGGGGAGACAGAGCGAGAGAGGGGGGGGGGGGGAGAGGGAGAGGGAGAGAGAGAGAGAGAGAGAGAGAGAGAGAGGGAGAGAGAGAGAGAGAGAGAGAGAGACCGAAAGTAAGAATGAGACACTTCCAAATAACTAGCTAGCCCTTATCTTACATCACAGCCATAAATAGGTCAAAGCAAACAGCAAAACCACATGTGTGTGTGTGTGTGTGTGTGTGTGTGTGTGTGTGCGTGCGTGCGTGCGTGTGTGAGAGAGAGAAAGAGAGAGAGAAACAAGAGTATTAGGAAAGTTGTCAATTTCAAATATTGATTGATGTGTTATTATAAATGATCTAACCCAGCTGTGTTATTATAAATGATCTAACCCAGCTGTGTTATTATAAATGATATAACCCAGCTGTGTTAGCTTAGCTTAGCACAATGAATGCTAGTCGATGTACTGGCTAGCCTACCCCTGTTAACATGAGCAAAAACATGAATAAAAAAATAATAAAAATGCTTCCACCTGGCATAATCCAAGTCTCCACCAGCCCTGAGATGCCAAGTTGACTTGAAAAGATGTAATTTACACGCTGCTTTTAGCTGAAATCTACATTAGTAGCAGGCTCTAATTCTTTGAGCACATGGCTACAGATTTCTGCACAAGTAAGCATGCAAAATTCAATGATGTAGATGCAACGGAACATGCATTCTGTCCACCGCAAGACAATCTCAGAAAAATGGCCACCCACGATGTCGTATATCCAACCCCCCCCCAACTCTCCTGGCGCGTCCGAGCTGGAGCCGATAAACACCCCTGACTGCAGAGTCATTTGACCTGGGAGTGAAGGTTGATTGTACCCTTTCACACTGAAGCCAGATGTTAGCAGGTGTTAGCCGGTTTTTTGTCCAGTGTGAACGGGTATGACTCACCTGCACTGTCACACTGTCTCTCTGCGGCTTATCTGCTGCTGTTGCTGCTGCTGCTCGTTTCCTTCAAAGCAACAACAATAATATTAATAACAATGCAGAAAAAAAACAAGAAATAGTTACTGCATACATTAAAGGAGATTAAAACTAGAACGACCGCAAGTCGAGCACGAGTCCAAATCGCCATTTGAGGCAAATTAAAAGAAATTCCGTCAAGGCGCTCCTGAGATGTTGCGTGACAGAGCTTGGAAATTGGGTGTGTGAGGTCACAGTGACCTTGAACTTTGACCTTTAACCATCAAAGTCTAATCAGTTTATCCTTGAGTGCCAGTGGAGGTTTGAGGCAAATTAGATGAAATTCCGTCAAGGCATTCCTGAGATCTCACGTTAATGAGCATGAAACGAGCGGCCGTGATGTTACAGTAATCTTGAACTCATCAAATCGAATCAGTTCATCCTTGAGTCCGTGTGACGTTTGAGGCAAATTCGAAGAAATTCCATCAAGACATTCTTGAGCTATCGCGTTAACGAATTTGGGAATGGCGTCCGTGAGGTCACAGTGACCTTGACCTTTGACCACCAAAATGTAATCAGTTCATCCTTGAGGCCAAGTTAATGTTTGAGGCAAATTTGATGAAATTCCGTCAAGGCATTCCTGAGATATGGCGTTAACAAGCTTGAAAATGGCATTGGAGAAGTCCCAGTGACCTTGACCTTTGATCACCAAATTGTAATCTGTTCATCCTTGTGCCCAAGTCGACGTTTGAGCCAAATTGGAAGAAATTCCATCAAGCCGTTCTTGAGATATCGCTTTAACGAACTCGGGAATGGCATTTGTGAGGTCACAGTGACCTTGACCTTTGACCACGAGAATCTAATCAGTTCATCCTTGAGTCCAAGTCGATGTTTGAGGCAAATTTGATGAAATTCCATCAAGGCATTTCTGAGATGTTGCGCTAACAAGCTTGAAAATGGCGTTCAAGAGGTCACAGTGACCGTGACCTTTGACCACCAAAATCTAATCAGTTTATGCTTGAGTCCAAGTCATTTGAGGCAAATTTGATTAAATTACGTCAAGGCGTTCCTCAGATATCGCGTTAACGAACATCGGACGGACGGACGGACGGACAGACGGACGGACAACCCGGATCCATAATGCGGAGGCATAAAAAGAAAATTATATGTTATTTTTGTATAAGAGTTCGTTGCTATGTACGAAGTTCTGAAAGACTGGAGGACCACCTCCAGTCATATCAGACTAATAATAATGCCGGATAAAACCTCGACAATCATTGTACATTATCCCTTACGAGCTGCGAGCTCACGATACACACTAGTTCTGACAACTTGCTCTGTTTTAGAGTTCAGTCCACTACCACAGCCAGCAAGGCTTTGAGATATAAAAGGATTTAGCAGTGGGTTTGGTTGAAGGAGACCTTCTGCCAAAAGGTTGATGTCCAGAAATGTCCCGAACATCCAGGCAGAAGTCAGCAGGCTTTCTGCAGACACACTGTCCCACACTGCCAATGGACCATCATTAATGATCGAGTAGGACCATTGTTTTGGTATTTTGGTAAAGAGCAAAATCCTGCTCACTATGCATTTAATTAATGATGAAATTGTGGTAAAATGTATATATGTGGCAGTTTGGAATCAAACTCTTAAAGTGTTGTATTTCTAGCAATGCTGTATTTAATGATGAAAAGCAAACAGCTAGACTGATGTAAGTTGTTTTGGTGAGTGACAGTTACCTTTTGATGATGATGATGATGAACACCAAGATGAGAGTGAGCATAGTGAGCACGACAACAACACCAACAATCACCGGTAGGTTATCTGATGTTGGTTCTGTAAAACAGTCAAACAGGCAGGATACAGTATAGAAACTTTTGGGGTTGTGTAACTTGCAGTGTTTCCCACACGTCGGATGGCCCGCGCAGGTTTAACGGCTGTCCAGGTATATTATGTTTAATATAGGATATTTGACATTGTGATAAATATCACATATCGCGGCAAATATTGCAATATTTTTGGACATTTTATCTTTATTTAGTTATCTGCCGTATTGTTCCTTGTTTCAACTTTGTGGAGTGTTGTTTCTAGAAAATCCCTGGAACGAGTGAAACTGCATTGGAAACAAATTGAATTAACCCATTGATACCTGATGCAGCATTTGCATATATATCCCTCATTTGTGTGTGTATCCCTTTAAGACCGTGAACCGCGTCACGCGGTTCGCGGTCTTAAAGGGATACACACACAAATGCTGCATCAGGTATCAATGGGTTAACTCACTCCATCAGCAGCATTTTTCACTTATTTGAGACAATAAGATCTGAAGATGCAATACAGTATGCAAGCAGGTTAGGGTTGGGTATGGTTATCATAATCCTAAGGATTTTCTTCCATCAATCTATATCACAATGGCTCACATACACAAAATCATGTATTCATCCCATTGAACCGAATGGTAATGTTAGGTGTGATGTCAAACAAAACACAACAAACAAATAGAGATGAAGGCCCCTATCGTTGCATCGGCGCAGTTTCTAGGCCGAGCGGCAGGCGCAGATCAAAGCAGTGGGCGTGGAAAGGCGCACTTGATATCGTCGTGCTGGCGCTAGATGCAGCCCAAAGCATTACAACCACGCCTTTTAGGCGTAAAATTATGCACCGTCATGCTCATTGGATAAGTGCAATAAACGAATCGCACGCTTGCCTTTTTAGCTCCAATTCCAGTGATCCCGCAAAACCAGACGAAAGCCAAACGCTCTGCCCCCCCCCCCCCCCCCCCCTCCCTTCATCCAGCCTGTCTGTCTGCATTATAGGCTATTATTCCATATTATTATGCTTCTCAAACCAATCTAACTGCAGTTTCAATACTGCAAGCATGTAAATACGCTACACTATAGCAAGATCAAAGTGAAAATAATGTACTAAACGCATCAGCTAGAAAAATATAGCCTATTAGATTGGTGAAAGTTTGTCCAGAAAGATATCGTTTTCTCTCCCCTGCTGCAGGTAGAATGATGCACATAAATATACCCTACATTATGTAAAGTCATTGCATAAATGTGTTTTTATTGTAAAACTAAATGTGGAGTAGGGCGAAGTTATTGGAGCGCACATCACAGTATAGCAGATGACAGTAGAAGCTTCCGAAGCGCGTTCCGCTGTCACTTACCTAAATCACGTTAAATCCACACAGGGTATATATAGGCTCAAGAGGACATATATGTTTCACATAGGGTGGTGTTTCATTTCATGTTTTATTTGGTCCAATATTGAAATGTTCGACAATTGCAGGTTGTCTTACCATTACACATTATTTTAGATCTACCTTTTATATCTATTTCGGCTCTATTTAGTAGCGAAATGGAGGACCCAATTGCATGCTGGGAGTGGACATTCACAGGCAGTAAACTTACAACTGCTATTTCCTATGGGAAGCTGGGTGCTGCGTGGCTGCTATGTGTTGTGTCTGTTTGAGCGAGGGAGTCAGAGAGAGAGAGAGAAGGGTGACTCAGAGGCAGAAGAGCACTGGCGCACTGAATACGCCTGGTTTCAGAGAGAGACAGAGAAGGGTGACAGGGGAGAGGCACAAGTGCACTGGCGCAGTGAATAGGCCTGGTTTTCAAAGGCGCAAAGCGCTAAATTTAAGGCAGGTGCCAAGATATCAGTACGCCGAGATTTAAGGCCGACACGCCCACTTTGGCCCATTCTGGGACTGCGCCACGCCCATCGGCCTAAAGCGCATTTGGCAGCGTAAAGCCATATTGATATCGTCCCAAAACAGGCGCAAGGCACGTTTTTTTGCGGTTAAGGCCCGTTTTAGTGCCGAAGGCCTGTGGGAGAATAGGGCCCGAAGAGTCTATGCACTGTACGCAATTGGAAAATTCGGCGTAGTCATTGCACACAATTTGAAAGTCTTGCTATTGCAACACATTCTCATTCCGATCCCATAAAACACCATCGCTTTGTCAAACACCTTGTGGGTCAGATGTTGACGAGCATGGTACCCTTGTGCCAGTATGAGATGCACACGGACGCACCTGGTTTGGGTGAGGCAAAGGTCACCTGACACCTCGGGGTTGGGGTGAGGCACAGGTCACCTGACACCTCGGGGTTGGGGTGAGGCACAGGTCACCTGACACCTTGGGTTTGGGGTGAGGCACAGGGGGTTCAGGTGGGTTGGGTTTAGGCACTGGGAGCCACTTGGTTGAGGTTAGGGTTTGGATATTGTGTGGGGCTCCAGGGCAAAGGGTTAGGGCAGTGATACTCAACTTGCGCATGTGGCCCGCGGGCGCCCCCTGTGTGGCCCGCGATGGAATTGCAAAACAAAAACAAACAAATTATTATTATTATTATTTTTTACAGTGCACCTGAACGCAACATGCAAGATACCCGCTGAATAAGTGTCCAAATGTTCATGTCATTCTGGCCAGTTATTCCACTTCTGTTATAGCATTTCAGTCTGGAATATGGAATATCTTTCAATAATCTATGATTTAGCTGCTAAATTGTCAAATAC
This sequence comes from Poromitra crassiceps, assembly GCF_964638095.1. Lineage (NCBI taxonomy): Eukaryota > Metazoa > Chordata > Actinopteri > Beryciformes > Melamphaidae > Poromitra > Poromitra crassiceps. Next base: position 5,089,282 of record NC_139640.1, read on the forward strand.
TGCCGTCTGCTCGCTACCCAGGCACTTATGTATGTACTTAACCTAACTAACTTAACCTAACTATCACTACTACTACTGTGCACAACATTGTCAGACGAAACTCCGGCTGACTCCCCAAAAACCTACAATCCGCTACAGAAAAATGTATATTGTTTGTTTATTAACTGGCCCCTGGCCTTCTATCATTTCACGAAAGTGGCCCCCGGGCAAAGCAAGTTGAATATCCCTGGGTTAGGGTCTCCAGGTGAAGACTTTTGGGGTTTCTCGAAGACCTGTTTTTTGGGGGAGACCCCTGACTCCCCCGGGGTCTTTGACCCCTTGGAGACCCTTCACCTATAATGCTCCACACCAGTAACTAGCTCCAGCCTCCAACCAGGTGCTTCCGTATGCGTCTCATACTGGCGCACACGGTACCGTGCTCGTCTGATGCACAAGGTGCGTGACAGAGCGGCTGTGTTTGATGCCGTTGGAGTGAGAACAGGCTGGTTCTTTGTACACAGATTGAAGAGAACCGGCTGTGGAGAGATGGAGGTGAAGGTTGTACAGGGAGGAACCTTCCTAAAGTTTAATTCAATTGAAAAATGAATGAACAAACCTTGGTCAGCCTCCACAGACAGGCTGTACGGATCGGAGCGTGTTTTCTCTTTGTTCTTCAAAGCACAGGAGTAATTCCCAGAGTTAGCCGTGGTCAGAGGGTTGAGCTGAAGGGTGGGGCCGGTCTCATCGAGGGCGTGGCCATTTCTGTACCAGGTGACGTCCAATTGGTGGAAAGAGCAGAATGCAGTGCAGTTCAGTGTAACTCTGCTGCCCGCTTTCATCACTCTCTCACTACTGGAGCTGGAGATCCTCATTCGTTGGCCATCTGTAATTAATTCATTTGACTTAATTCTCATTTTACAATGCATGGTTTTGATCCAAGCAATTTGACTTGTTTCAACTGATCATTTGTATTGCCTTTTCTCCTTCAAATTTACAGCATGTAGATTCATTAAAAAAGTGTGATACAAATATAATTTATTGTAGCAGAAAAACAAGTCGTATTTGCATTAATATTATAGCTTTATTTTTAGTAGCAGTTTTATTGAAATGAAAGATATAGCACAAGGTATAAGAAAATGTCTGCTTAATCTCAATGGGTCTAACGAGGTTAAATAAAAGTCAAGTAAAATAAAACATAAAAAAATATCAGTATTAATTAATATTATTCTCAGCATTATAATATGATGTCCTTACCAATGACTTTGACAGTCACTCCTTTTTGCTCAGTAAAGCTTCCTTCACTGTCATCTGCTTCCATTCTGAAGCGGTGAGTCTTTATGGAGTCTGTTGATTGTATATTCATAACCTGCAAAGTGCAGTTTCTGATGAGGTCTCCCAGGTATCGGTAGCGGCGGTTGTTGTTTGTAGAGCTGCTGTCGTACACTGATGGAGTGGTTCCATGGCAAATCGTATGGTCCACACACCACACAACCCTCACTATCTTAAACTCCTTCAGGGATGTGAAGGAGCAGGGGATGGTCACAGTCGATCCTTTCACAGCACAAATAGAGTTTGGATGGTTGACCCTTTCACCCAGAGCACCTGGAAGAAAGAACAGGACATTGGATTAGAGAGTTGCTGGATGACACTGTAGTCGTCAGGATCCTTCTTGAATCTTTACGCAGATGAGCGCAGCATCACAAGGACTTCAGCAGCTCCTGGATCAACTTTGGTTATTCTGTAACAACTGGGAGCTCCAAGTCACTTTTGAAATAAATAAATAAATAAATAAATAAATAAATACATAAATACATAAATAAATAAATACATAAATAAATAACCCTAACCCTAACCCAAAACAAAGCCAGTAATCAATCACACCAGTAAAATTTAGGTGAAGATGAAAAAATATGTAGTATTTTAAAACATAAGCTATGAAATGTGTGGAGTACGAAATAAGTATTTTAAAACATAAGATATGAAATGTGTGCAGTATGAAATAAGTATTTTAAAGCACAAGATATGAATAAATATAGGCGTGATACCATATGTTTAAAAGAAGGCTTGATGTCCTGGATAAATGTGCAAGGAGCTCAACAGTAGAAAAAGCTTAAATTTGACAGCTATCATTAGAAATAACCAATAAAGAGGAAGTCAAACACCAGAAAATAGTTGTTAAAATATAGTATTTGTTATGGTTTGTTATTGTATTTTGGGATATTCAGGTATTTGAACAGTTTAAATGGAGCCTTGGTTAATGAGATGGTTTTAGAGATGTCAGCTGACAACATGTGTAGTTTATACAAAAGTCAAAATAACAACAATGCTGTCCTCTTACCAGCCAGAAGCAGCACAAAGCTCCAGGGAATCTTTTTGGCCCAAGCCGCCATCCTTACTCTCCTCTGTGTCTTTTAACCTGTTCACTCTTCTTCTGCTGCCTTTAAACACGGTGAGACCAAACAGCAGTGGTGTGTGAGAGGTTAATAGACTCACTGAATATGTGACTGACTGGTACAATGACAGATGATGGCATCATGTGGTCACTGACTTCCTTCTTTCTTTTCTTTTTTCCGATAACTGTTTCCTCACACACTTGGTGTTTCACTGTACGTCTCAGGGAGATGCTTGTCTATATCTCGTTGTTGGAGCAATTTAACAATGACAATAAATATACTTGAACTTGAACTTGAACACATGATCTGCAAACTAGATAAAAGCTTCCAAATCTAGCTCACTTCTCTAGTTCCTGTTATCTCCATTAGCTTTTACCACTAGTCCAAATAAGTAACACAATGAATATGAATTCAGACAGTTTAGTTCAGGCGTTCCCAACCATGGGGTTGCATGGAATTTCTAGTAATTGATCAATACAAAAATATTTGATTATAATAATAAAAAGTACACAATTTAAGACAACTGAGCGTATCCGTTTTCACAAAAACATCTGCTAAATGACCAGATGTAAATGTAAATATACATAATTTTGTCATGATAGAGCCATAACCAGGCGCGGACTGCATAATCGGGCACGTCGGGCAAATGCCCGGTGGCCTGGCCTGGCCTGGCCTGCAAAAAAAAAAAAAAAAAAAATTTTTTTTGGTGCCCCCAGTCAGGCCACTCACTGAACAGCAGGCCAGGCGCCGCCTACTGGTTTACTAGTGGTTTTATTACTTTATTCAGGGTTAAAGTGGGTGCATCTCAGCATTGTAAAATTGGACTCGGCCCAAATTGGGCTTCAAACGGCCCAAATCTGACTTTAAACGGCCCAAATTGGGCTTCAAATGGCCCAAATCTGGCTTCAAATGGCCCAAATTGGGCTTCAAATGGTCCAAATTGGGCTTCAAACGGCCCAAATTTTTCGCCGCCGCCCTTCGGACGCCGGCACGCGCGTCGGCCCGTATCGCCCTGGCCTGCTTGGTATCTAATGCCCAGCCTGAATTAGAATCCCAGTCCGCCCCTGGCCATAACATATGACCCCCTTATCAACAGAGAACTGTTTCTTCGGTAGGGAGGTGGCCTGTTCAGTGATATGCTGCAGGAACTGAGCTGTAGGCATGTTAGTGGGCTCTGTGTTAACCAGATATAGCCCATATATCTAGCCTATACTTACAGTAACTCTTTTTACATTTTCATTATTCAGAGTCATTGTTTGTTCAGTATTAATTTGCAGCTTTGTAAATTACAAGCTCACCTGTACATATCCTGACCTGTACATATCCTGACCTGTACATATCCTGACCTGTACAAGTCCTGACCTGTACAAGTCCTGACCTGTACATATCCTGACCTGTACATATCCTGACCTGTACAAGTCCTGACCTGTACAAGTCCGGACCTGGGAAAATAAAATAATAATAATAAAATCTGTGGCTCATCCTGGCTATTCTGCCTCTGGCTGCCGTCCACAATACATGAAATAGCCTATGTGGTCTAAATTGAGCATTTACTTGCAAGTTAACATAGTATTACAAACTATAACATGATCAAAAACAAGTAAATTTTAGGAAAAATAAAAAATAAAAATCTGTTTTGGATGTCTGGGGTCACTAGAGTTTTGTGACATCAAAGTGGGGTCACAAGTATACATTATGAAGAAACTTGGCTTGACTTGACTTGCGGTAAAAGATGTTTCAATCATTCCCCGCAAATGTCCCTGTATTGCAACAACACTTACGGTAAAAGATGTTTCAATCATTCCCCACAAATGCCCCTATATTGCAACACTTACGGTAAAAGATGTTTCAATCATTATAGTGCAAATGCCCTATTGCAACACTTACGGTAAAAGATGTTTCAATCATTATAGTGCAAATGCCCCTATATTGCAACACTTACGGTAAAAGATGTTTCAATCATTATAGTGCAAATGCCCTATTGCAACACTTAAGGTAAATAGGATGCAAGAGAACAGTGTCGACTCGGAGACTCCTGAGAGTTTCAGTAACATGTCTAAAGCTGAATGAGAGGAATCATCACAGAGAGACTGGCAGCCGCCCAGGAGATCTTAGCGGGTGTAGAAAGAACCGTGTGTGCTTACGAGGAGGCTTCAGGCTTCAAGCAGGAGATCGCCCGCCCTGCAGAGGAGACAGCTGCATGTTCTCCTGCGGCCTTCAGTCAAACTAGAGAAGGTTGGCCGAAGACAGACTGACTGACATCTTCATGTGATAGTAATTAAAGTCCACCACGATAAACTCTCTTGGAAAATATGACACCAAAGCCAATTAAATACTTTGATTATTTAGTGTTGCCTTAGTTTTCGGGTAACGTAGCCTACATAACCAAAGACCGTGAACTAATCGATATGACTCACCGTTCAATTCCCCACACACACACGTGCGCGCGCACACAAACGCACACACCAATACACACACACACACACACACACACATACACACAAACACACACACACACACACACACACACACACACACACACACACACACACACACACACACTTTTTGGCCTCTGCACTTCTAAAATTAATCCGGCGCCCTTGGTACAGGGATCAAATTAAATTCTATAAAAGATCACTGTGGTGAAATTGGGGTTGTTTCAGCACACCAATAGTTACAACAACATATAGTCTCTTAAAACAGACGGTTGGCTCCCGCAATTTTCAAATGCTTCCTCCTAAACGTCTGTACTTCAAGCTGGGAGAACTTGGCCAAAGCGGAAAGGGAAACTCATGGATAATAATGAGCGATGATAGGCGGGTGTCTGGATGTAAGGTGATTGGAGAAATACGAGCGGATGTCCCGCAGGAGAGTCTCATCGTTCTTTGAACGTGTTCGGTGTTTACATAGTAATATCACACAATATTCTGTGGGTCTTGAGAAAACACTGAAAACGCTCTGAAAGGGCTGGCACTGGGAGCGTCCGTTTTCCAGAAATGGCTGGCAGCCAATGAGTTAACAGGTAACACTATTTTATTTATTTTTACTTTTTTTAAAGGTTCCTTTTTAAACTTATGTGGCCGTGCTGGGCTACTGCCTTTTTAATTAGGTTGATTTATTTATTGTAGGGACTGTACGTTACTGCCTATTGTACTTTATGCATAGCATTTGATGTCTTTTGACTTCCTGTTTCTTTTATTGCTTGTTTGTTTGTTTTTTCCTCTTGCACAGTGTAGCAGACAGATCCCATTTCATTGCACTGCATGTTTTACTCTGTATTTCTATGCAAGTGACAAATAAAGTATCCTTGATCCTTCATCCATCAACAACAATGGACTGGCAGGAGAGACGTCACTTATGCCACTGGTTGTGTGTAGTCTTTCTGATTTATCACTTATATTGCCACAGTTTTACCATAAACTGCCACTTTCTTGACTTGCAAAGTTATCTTTTACATTGAACATGATAGGTACCCGTGGCACATTTCAAACTCTCTCCGTTCACCACCATTCATATTTTTTTTACAGGAAGTGATGTTCACTTTGACTCCCTATACCTATAGGAACAAACCTCTATCCATGATCATATTCCAACAGGTGCACAGCGCAGTGGTGTGACCATTCAGCGTTATGCCATTTAGGGGTCATCCCTATGTTCCCCGGGTCCTATGTTTCCCCGGGTCCTATGTTCCCTGGGTCCTATGTTCCCTGGGTCCTATATGTTCCCCGGGTCCTATGTTCCCCGGGTCCTATGTTCCCTGGGTCCTATGTTCCCCGGGTCCTATGTTCCCCGGGTCCTATGTTCCCCGGGTCCTATGTTCCCCGTTTTTCCCAAATGGTGTCCACCCGCTATGCCGACCACCCGCAATGCCGACCTTAGGTTTAGGCGTGGGGGTGGGAGAGGTTAGGTTTTGGGTTAGGGTCTGGGGGAGGTTAGGTTTAGGCATGTGGGGAGGTTAGGTTTGGCGTGGGGGCTGGGAGAGGTTAGTGAAAAACGGGGAATATAGAACCCGGGGAACATAGAACCCGGGGAACATAGACATGATCCCGCCATTTAGGCAATGTTTTGGGAACACAGCTAATCCTTGTCAACATCCTTGTCTGCTCGTCTGTCGTGCGGGGTCCCTCAAGGATCAATTCTTGTTTGATTGCTACATGCTTCCCCTTGGTCTGTCAATAAGTCGTTTCTGTAACATGTCCTACCATTGCTAGGCGGATGACGCGCAACTTTGTCAGTTAAGCCAAATGATCGTATAGCAACCTGGATATCCTCCAGGATTGTTTGGCTGCCATAAAGAATTGTGTGTCTCTCAATTTCAGAGAAAACAGCCATACACCACATCAAGGTCACTCAGGTCTTTGGACCAAGAGCTTTTACTGGTCCCCCGATCCAAACTCAAAACGAGAGATGAACGGGCTTTCTCAGTTCTGTGTGTGAGACTGGCAGATTCAGTGTCCACTTTTAAAACACTTCTTAAAACCTATTTATTTAAACAGACATTTTATAATTTTTTATCCCAATGGGCTTACCTGTTGATTGAATGATTGGTCTGTACTTTGTCCTTTGCGCCTCTTGCCTTTTTATCATTTTCATCTGTTTTAATTTGTGCTTGTTTGATGTTGTTTCTTGCCTTGTATTTGTTTGCCTGTTTGCTTATTTTGTTTTAACCTGCCACCTGTTTTTATTTCCTGCTGTAAAGCACATTGTAATTTCTGGGTTTGAAAAGTACAACATAAATACAGTATTACTTACTGATTGTACATGGAAAAAGGTCCTAACCCTACTGTAACCCTCCGCCCTCTCCCCAGCCACTCCCACTACCCACCTCAAACCCAGACTCTCTACAACAGTGGTACTCAACCTTACCCTATACACATTGTTTTTGTTTTTGTTTTTTTGCAAGAACCACAATCCAAAAATGTCCCTTTCCTCCCTGAATCCAGCTTGGTTTTGTTCATCATGCAAGCCTTTCATTCCTTATAGTGGGGCAGCTTAGCTGAAAGAAATCCATAAAAATTGTGCACTTGTGATAAAAGCATGTAATTTATAGCCAACTCATAGCCAAAGACATTCCAAAAAGAATTGGATACACACAGTATGGGGGCACCTTATAGATATTGATATAGATATAGATATACAGATACATATATATATATACATTTATATATATACATATACATATACATACAGTATATATACAGTATATATATATATATACACACAGTATGTGTATATATGTATATATATATATATATACATACAGTATATATATATACACAGTGTATATATATATATATATATATATATATATATATATATACACACACAGCCCCCTATCTTCCCACTGGCCTTAGGCGCTAAAACTGGCATTAAACGCAAAAAGAACGCGCCTTGCGCCTGCCTCGGGAAGATAGCATCCTGGTTTTAGGCCCCGAAATGCGCTTTACGCCGAAGAGTGCCAGAATAGGCCAGAAAGGGCGTTTCTCTTTCTCTCTCACTCCCTCTCTCTCGTGCGTCAGACAGGCACAAAGACTGATGGAAAAAAAGTTGTTCTATCGTAGTTTTGAGCCCCTGTCATTCAGAGGCTGTTGGGCCACATGTGTGCATGTCTCCCAGCATGCATTGAGGCTAATCCATTTCGACAAGAAATAGAAACCAAATCAGCCTAAATAGGCTAAGTGGTAGATATAAATAATGTTTCTGTTAACACAACATGCAATTGTAGAACATTTCAATATTGGACAAAATAAAACATATAAATCAAAACACAACCCTATGACATATAAATCAAAACACAACCCTATGTGAAACATATATGTAATCCAGGTGGTATATCCCTCGCAGATTTAACGTGATTTAGATGAGTGACAGCCGTAACACGGTTCTACTGTGATGTCCTACTGTGATGTCCGCTCCAATAACACTTGGCTTACTTCACATTTACTTTTACAATAAAAACACATTTATGCAATGACTTTACATAATGTAGGCTATATTTATGTGCATCATCCTACCTGTGCAGCAGGGGAGAGAAAACGATATCATTCTGGACAAACTTTCACAAATCTAATCTCAGCATGACATAGGGATAGGCTATATTTTTCTAGCCAATGAGTTTAGAACATTCTTTTCACTTTGATCTTGCTATTCTTTATTCTTTATTCTTCATTCGGATCCCCATTAGCTTCCACAAAGTGGTTGCTAGTCTTACTGGGGTCCACACAAGCAATAAAAACAATCACAAGCAATAAAAATAATCACAATCACAAGCAATAAAAACAATCAATAAAAAGCAATAAAAACAATAATCTAAAACAACAAAATGGTTATTGTGGATTCGCTATAGTGTAGCGTATTTACATGCTTGCAGTATTTAAACTGCAGTGAGATTGGTTTGAGAAGCATAATAATATGGAATAATATATATGGAGACAGCCAGGGATGAAAGAGGGAGGGGGAAGCTCAGAGCGCCTCGGCTTTTCTGAAGCCGGACTGGATCGCTCCGTGGAATTGGAGCTTAAAAAGGAAGCTTGTGATTTGTTTACTGCAGTTCTCCAATCAGCAGGTCGTGCATAATTCTACGCTTAAAAGGTGTGGTTATAATGCTTAAGGCTGCGTGTAGCGCTGACACGAAAATATCGAGTGCGCCGGTCCACGCCCACTAATATGAGCTGCGCGGGGGTAAACGCTGTTTTAAGGCCAACGATAGAGCCCACAGTGTATATATATATATATATACAGTATATATATTTATATATATATATATATATATTCTTTCCGTAACTGATCTCCCATTGGTTTACACTATTGAATGATCCCTCACGTGTTATGACCCGCTCCAACATCTTGTTTCAACTGGTCTTCTTTCAGGTACAAGAACCTCTAGCATCTCAGCACTCCACTACACAACCCAATCACCAGAAAATAATGTTGGCGTTGTACATTTCTGCAATCCATGGATATGTACAATCTCAACGTCAATTTGAAACAAAACAGTGGTTAATTTGAAAACCTTGCTCCCTTTCCAACTTTTAGCATAAACAAACAACTTTGGGTATGTTTAGGCAAGTAAAACAACTTGGTTAATGTTAGGATCATGGTTTGTGTTAGGTTTAAATAACAACAACCTTAAATGTGACTCACGGTTGAAATGACTGGGACTTGAACGCAGCCCTCTGGTGTGAAAGGCAAGTGTTTACGCCCTCCATCCACCCCGACCACAACACCCTTACTGGCCACCGTGCCAATAGCCGACTCTATAACGTCTCTATATGTTCATATTTTTGGTTGAGAAACGTAATTTTCTACGTATCTGGGATTACAGAAAATTACAACATTTATCTAATTTCTAGTCTGTCTGACTGTTTGGTCCTGCTCCATGGTGGCTGGACCAATGGTCTGGTAGAGGTCCTGGTCCATGGTGGCTGGACTGAGGGTCTGGTAGGTGGAGTCTGGCTGGGATCTGGAGGCTGCAGCACCGTTCTCATAGGTGACACTCTGTAACAAACAATATAAAATTCAGTAAGATGACAAGACATTAGCCTGCATCCGGATCACGTGAACTTACATTCTGTTTCGTTCTCCAGTTCTGGCGGGCCTTTTTAGAAATTGCAAAGTCGACGGGCCAATCAGGGACTCATGATGGAACCAACAATGACAGTAAAAATAGCTACAAAGAAATAAACAAAGTCACCTGCAAGTTTCTGGTATCTGAGTTCCCCCTGGTGTTCGAACCTGTGGACACTGGACAGACAGTACAAAGTTGTTCTTTGATCAACACTATCTCCAAAATAATTGTAAAATAGCTACGCTGGTGCACAGCGCAAAATGTTGCAGTTTCACAATAACGTATTTCAAATGATTTAATCTCAACGTCAGGTTTTGCCTCAGTTAAGCGTGTCTGTCCACCACTACTACTCTGGTTAGAGTGCTGGGCTGGGTGAAGCCATGAGATGGCTAAACAAACCTGTCCTTCTAACAATGTTAAAGTTCTTTTTTAAACATTGTTGGACTGTGGACCAATAGAGAGCCAAAGTGAAACGTCACTTCCTGCTTTCTCCCTGTACCAGCGCTGTGAAAAATATGAATGGCGGTGATTGACAGTGTGGAAGGTAGCTCACCATCACTTTGCCTCTGTGTCTTCCATCTGTAGAGCAGCAGAAGACTGACAACCAGCACCACCACCACACCCACAGTCACACACACTATCAACACCTGCAAGTCACCTGGGTGAGAGGGACAGCTGGGAACAGGGCCTATAGAGGGAGGGAGGGAGGGAGAGAGAGAGAGAGAGAGAGCAAGTCACAGAGAGAGAGAGAGAGAGAGAGAGAGAGAGAGAGAGAGGAAGGCAGGGGATGAAGGGAACACAACATTATGAAGGAGACAATCCTACCCACTACCACTGTGCCACCCTGACCCTGTAGAAAAGGCTCCGTAAGGCCCCACCATCAGGCCTGTTCGTGGGGTAACTAATGCTCACAAACCCTGCAACCCAACACATCATCGGTGATGATGTCGGAGTTCACCTTGTGAGGTCATCGGTGATGTCAGAGTTCACCTTGTGAGGTCATTGGTGATGTCAGAGTTTCCCGTGTGAGGTCATCGGTGATGTCAGACGGTCTAGGCTGTCTCCAGACTGTGTGATGTCAGACGTGACCTTGTGAGGTCATCAATGATGTCATATCTCCCGGGACCTTGTGAGGTCATCAATGATGTCATACCGCGAATGTGCTGAGGTATAAAAGCGATGTTCCACTATGCTATACTATCCATGTCTCTGCAATCTGTAAGCTATCTACGCTCTCTCTCTCTGTATGTTGCTTGCCTGATACTTCTGCCTGATATTCCAAATAAAAGCCTGAAAGACATCTCTGTGGTTCTAACCAATCAGTCATCGCGCGCTCTTACCTAAGATCCAGCGAAACTCAACAAACTTCCTTACAATGGACCGTACACATTGTGCTGTGACCAAATAAAGACAGGCATGTCCTTGTCCGGTTTCTTTACATCCTTCCTTTCCTCTATTCCATTTCACCAAGCTCCGCCACTTGACAGGGACTCATATGCTCTATCTATCCACTCCCAGGAGGGGACTCGCACCTCATCAGCCAATCAGGATGAGCCACTCAGACCTGTGGTCTCCCACCCACTCCCTATTCCACTTTTCTGTGGCGAGATGGAGGTGAAGGTTGTACAGGGAGGCTCCCAGGAGGCTATGAATGTGCAGCAGGGAGGAGCTAAAGAGCTTACGAGCTCAGAACCTTCCTAAAGTTGAATTCAATTGAAAAATGAATGAACAAACCTTGGTCAGCCTCCACAGACAGGCTGTACGGGTCGGAGCGTGTGTTCTCTTTGTTCTTCAAAGCACAGGAGTAATTCCCAGAGTTAGCTGTGGTCAGAGGGTTGAGCTGAAGGGTGGGGCCGGTCTCATCGAGGGCGTGGCCATTTCTGTACCAGGTGACGTCCAATTGGAAAGAGCAGACTGCAGTGCAGTTCAGTGTAACTCTGCTGCCCACTTTCATCACTCTCTCACTACTGAAGCTGGAGATCCTCATTCGTTGGCCATCTGTAATAAATTCATTTGACTTAATTTTCAACTGATAATTTGTATTGCCTTTTCTCCTTCAAATTTACAGCATGTAGATTCATTTAAAATCTTACCAATGACTGTGACAGTCACTCCTTTTGGCTCAGTAAAAGTTCCTTGACTGTCCTTTGCTTCCATTCTGAAGCGGTGAGTCTTTGAGTCTGTGAATTGTATATCCATAATCTGCAAAGTGCAGTTTCTGATGAGGTCTCCCAGGTATCGGTAGCGGCGGTCGTTGTTTGTAGAGCTGCTGTCGTACACTGATGGAGTGGTTCCTTGGCAAATCCTATGGTCCACACACCACACAACCCTCACTATCTTAAACTCCTTCAGGGATGTGAAGGAGCAGGGGATGGTCACAGTCGATCCTTTCACAGCACAAATAGAGTTTGGATAGTTGACCCTTTCACCCAGAGCACCTGGAAGAAAGAACAGGACATTGGATTAGAGAGTTGCTGGATGACACTGTAGTCGTCAGGATCCTTCTTGAATCTTTACGCAGATGAGCGTAACATCACAAGGACTTCAGCAGCTCCTGGATCAACTTTGGTTATTCTGTAACAACTGGAGCTCCAAGTCACTTTTGAAATAAATACATAAATAAATACATACTGTACATAAATAAATAAATAAATAAATAAATAAATAAATAAATAAATAAATAAATCAGAATAATGATTTTCCAAAACAAAGCCAGTAATCAATCACACCAGTAAGATTTAGGTGACAGTGACTGGTGCATACACAGTCATATGACTACCTGGGACTGAGAGTGTGTCCCTCTGGAAACTTTGGTTCAGCAGTGAACAAATGTCATGTAAGACGTTACACTCAACTAGAAGAAACGTAACAATATAACCCTCAAAATCTGATACAAAATATTTGACCTTGTCATTTCTGCAGTTGTCCTGTATGCATGTGAAGTCTGGGGCCCATCAAATCTATCAAAATGTAATAAATGGGACAACAGAGATTCTACAAAGCACCTTCTGTAGACTATATTAAAGGTCCCAAACAGCCTGTAGAGGAGAGCCTGGTCACTTCCTGCTCAGAATCATCTGTGATCTGGAAATCACACATCGATCCGTAGGCGAGCTCTGTTTACATTTCGGGCGGAGGGGCAGATCCTGGATCAGATCGGGGTCCTTTAAGCCGCGTGCGATTGGTTGAGGCATTAAATACTACGCTCTGAATGGTTAATAAACTACAGCTATCCCGCGATTTGCCTGAGTAGAGTGACGATTAAAATATACATTTATGAAAAAAAAACCTTCAAAGCAGAGCTGACAACAAACAGTTTTAGACTTCATAGAATTATTTGGCATCATACATAAAATATTGTGTCAACTGTCGATGAGGATCAATCAACAACAGGAAAACGGTCTTGGCCCACCATCTCCAGTTTTGAAGCCTCTCTGCATCCCTAACATTCCTCTCAGGCTGTGTGACTTTTCATTTGTCTTCATAGAACTGTGACAGGCTGCCCTGATGCTGACAGGCAGCACCAGTCAGCCTGTCTTTGTTTGATACTGAAGGGAAGGGACAACGTGATTACCGTAAATTCCGGACTATAAGGCGCACCGGTCTATAAGCCGCACCTTCAAAGTTGACTATTTTTTTCTTATATAAGCCGCACCGGACTATAAGCCGCGGGTGTTTTAATGGTATTTTTTGTTTTTTTTACAGTGCACACAGTGTCCGCGGTGTGGTGAAAAGAGGGCAAGAGAGGAAATTAAAACAGAAGTGGATTTATAGTTAGAAAGAGTGCTAAAGAAGAGAGAATTCCGTTTTTTATTTTTTTATTTTAGTTACTCACAGTACTATTGACCAGTCCAACTCAAAAGATATTCGGCAGTTTCACTTTGAGCTCTTGTTCCGCCGCTGTCCATCAATGGTTATGACGAGTCTCGCTGGGTACAGTACGCCAAAGCCATATCCATTGACTCGATGATGCTGTTGTATGTTGCGCGTTTCTGTTGCACCAACGCGGAGAGGTCCTGCCGGACGAAAAAGCGCGTACCCTCCCAGGTGAGGGGCTTCTTCCCCGCAGCCTGGAGGATGAGTTGACGGTCGGGCCAGCGGAGTAGGCAGATGAAGATGGCCCTCGGTGGCAGGCCGGGGTCTGGACGTGGCCGAGGCGCCCGGTGTGCCCTGTCCACCTCTGGTGGTTTCTCGCCTTCCTTCAGGTCCAGGATGTAACACAGGATTTTGCCACGAAAGCGTCCATGTCACCAATCTCAGCTCCCTCTTTTACATTGATCAGGCGAATGTTATTTCTTTTACTCCTGCTGATTAAGTCATCAACCTGCGTGTGCAGGGTTTCGATTTTGCATTTTATCCATTTTCGGACTCACTGTGTTGTTTTTGTCCTCCAGTGCGCGGATGCGCTTTTCCGCATTATAAACTCTGTTCACGGTTGCCTTAGTTTCTTTAGTGAGTGAGTGGATGGACTTCTGCTCGTTTTCAAACTTGTTTTCAAGCTGCTCAAAACCTCTGAGCGATGTCGGACTTAATCGATAGTGTTTCACGGAGTAAAAGTTTAGCCCAAGCCGTGTATCTCCAGCCTCCAGCAGGTGAGTCATTTCCTCATTCATGGCGTGATTGCTTCGTCTTTTTCTTTCTGCTTACCTGTGTTGTGTTATGTTATGTTATGTTATGTTGTTAAAAGAGGGCAAGAGAGGAAATTAAAACAGAAGTGGATTTATAGTTAGAAAGAGTGCTAAAAAAGAGAGATTTTTTTTTTTTTTTTGGAAAAAATCCATAGATAAGCCGCACCGTTATATAAGCCGCAGGGGCCAAAAAAGGCCAAAAAACGGGGAAAAAGCCGCGGCTTATAGTCCGGAATTTACGGTAGGTCTTATACCTTAACGTTATAGCATTAGCTAGATAACGTTAGCAAACATAGGCTACAAGTAACGTTAATCAGAACGTTAATCAGAAATTTGATTAACGTTTTATATCAGATTAGCGTTAGCTAGTGACATAAGTAAGGTTTCATTATGCTTGCGAGGGATCTACGTTAACGTTATAGCTAGCTAGCTAACGTTAGCAAGTATCAGAAATTTGCAGAGTGACAGATTAGCGTCAGCTAGTGTCAAGTGACATCAGACAAGTAACGTTTCATTATGCTTGTTTGTTTGGGACAAATGCATATCCGATGTAGTCACAGATCCATTTTGGTATCAGGGGTTTTAGATGTCACCCTGCATATGCGATGGACATCGGTTATGCTCATCTTTGGTAGCTCCTGGAGGAATCTTGTGTAAAATAGCGCCATATTCAAAAAGGATA
This sequence comes from Poromitra crassiceps, assembly GCF_964638095.1. Lineage (NCBI taxonomy): Eukaryota > Metazoa > Chordata > Actinopteri > Beryciformes > Melamphaidae > Poromitra > Poromitra crassiceps. The sequence goes on from NC_139640.1 coordinate 5,104,531, forward strand.
ATCAAATCAAAACAGTAAAAACAAATGTGATATTAGTGATTGTACATTACAGTATATCGCCGCCATCAATCCAATGTTTACAGCGGAAGCTGAGAGTATCGTATTCCGGTTTGGTCACGTGACCTTCTAACCTGACGCTGCCAGATGGACGGTTTAGCTTCACATTACGTTTCACTAAACCAGTCGATCTGGGAATGCAGTAATCCGACCCGCTGACGGAGGCGGGCACTTTTTCCAAGTTACTTGGCAGGTGATTGGATGACCCATCTGTCAATCACCGCTGGTGCGTGTTAACTTCAACTAATCAGATCGCCATGCCTCTGATGTCACGTTTGCGACCGGAGGAAGGTGCCTGTGCCTGTAAGAGTGATTGAGTCCTCACCGTCCTCATCGTCGTAAAAGTCGCCTTCGAAGCATGACGTTCGATTATAACAAACTAGTTGTGTGGCTTAGCCTTCTCAAATGTTGAGGGTCGTTTTTTAGAATTTAATACATAGAATTGGGAACGTTACATTCAATTTAATTCAGACTGCCTGCCACTTCCGCAGCGGCAGCCATGTTGACGAGTGAAAAGAACTACAAAGACCATGTGCGTCACACAGAAAGCCCGCCTAAGGCTGCCGCTGATTCGGCGAGCCGGCCATGGTTCGGCCAATCATCTTAACTGCCTGTGCATGACAAGATGGATTACGTCGAGAGAATCTCTTTTGATCTCGCGAGGTTATCCATCTTGCAAGCAAGGTTAGTGACCTTCAGCATAAGGCCTATTAACAGGAAGACTGTCTTCCTCCATCACGGACCAGAGCCTGTTCACCAACACAACTCCAACTCCTGCTCTGTGTTTATTGACGTACACGTGGATTGTGTCGTGGATGGATAATTTAACGTGCACATTCATCATTCATCCCATCAGGGAAACCTCTGCACGCACGCTGAATTGATTGACAAATCCGGCCACGGTGTGAAAAGGAACATTAGCAGAGCATTAACAGTTCACTACCCTGTCTTTTGTTTTTGAGTGAGCTCTCTGTCGGGGGGAGAAGGCAGGCGGAGTGCCCGGGTGATCGTACTGGTGTGAGGACACGCTTTGAGTCATTTTAACATACAGAACGTTAACTCCTTATTTTACGGGGGCCCCGTCTTCAAGTCAAGTCAAGTCAAGTTTATTTATATAGCCCTAATTCACAAGCATGTCTCAGAGGGCTTCACAGAAAATATGTCTAGCTAATTCTAGCTGACACAACAGTAGCAAGAATATACAGAATAAAGATAACATTTGAACAATTGATGGAGAAATATGGAAAATATAGAAATGAAGAGAGAGCAGAGGAGAGAGCAGGAGAAGGGAGCAGAGCAGGGGGAATGTGAGAGAGTGATGGGGTGGGGAGGGAATGGGAGATGTTGGAGGGTATAGGAGGTGGGGAAGGAGCAAGAGGAGAGAGCAGGAGAGGGGAAAGGGGGGGGAGTGGGGGAGAAGAGAGCAGGGGGAGGGAGGAGGTGGGGAGAGAATGGGAAATGTGGGGGAGGAGAGAGCGTATGGAAGAGTATGGGAGTATAGAGTCTTCCTAATTCCAAGGGCAATTTTAGATTTTTGGAAAGCATTTTGCCCCGAGCCGCCGCTGATTTCCAACCCTGGCACTTGCCCGTCTAAAGGTCTCTGCATGGACCTGAAGAAAAGGTTGAGACAGAGATACTGTTCCTCCCTCTAAGGTCTCTGCATGGACCTGAAGAAAAGGTTGAGACAGAGATACTGTTCCTCCCTCTAAAGGTCTCTGCATGGACCTGAAGAAAAGGTTGAGACAGAGATACTGTTCCTCCTCCACTGCAAAAAGTTCTAGCAGATCAGAGAACAGTATTGCCATAAATCCACCACAGAATCCCTGACTTCTCTCTAGATGAGGAGAACAAACTGAGCATCCTGCTTGGTGATACAGTTCAGTTCATCTTTCCTACCACAATGAGTAAAGGAAAGAACTAACAAAACATGTTTACACATTGTACATCCACAGACTCACATTACATTTCCTTTTATTTGATATATTGTATTGCCTTTTTTATTATCCTATATCATTATCGATCACTAAGCTTTGGCAAAATACGGAACTGTACTTGATGCCAATAAAGCTTATTGAATTGATGACGCTGGAACCAAGTCCTCGAAAGAAGAGGAAATTGAAGAAGTAGGTTAAGACCAGCTAATGAAACTGCATCACTGAAGCAGCAAATAGGGTATTAATATACACAACCAATAGTTTCAACACAGCAACATAACTATAAATGTATGAATGGAAGTATGAAAACCATGGATTACAGTATTAAGAGGGTGGGCGGAAATAGCAGTCAGACAAGATGAAAGAAATGTCGTATTTTAAAACACAAGATATTAAATGTGTGCAGTATGAAATAAGTAAGCAAACTATTAAATATAGACATGATACCGTATGTTTAAAAAAAAAAGGCTTGATAAATGTCCTGGATAAATGTGCAAGGAGCTCAACAGTAGAAAAAGCTTAAATTTTACAGTAGCTATCATTAGAAATAACCAATAAATAGGAAGTCAAACACCAGAAAATAGTTGTTAAAATATAGTATTTGTTATGGTTTGTTATTGTATTTTGGGATATTCAGGTATTTTAACAGTTTAAATGGAGCCTTGGTTAATGAGATGGCTTTAGAGATGTCAGCTGACAGCATGTGTAGTTTATACAAAAGTCAAAAGAACAACAATGCTCTCCTCTTACCAGCCAGAAGCAGCACAAAGCTCCAGGGAATCTTTTTGGCCCAAGCCGCCATCCTTACTCTCCTCTGTGTCTTTTAACCTGTTCACTCTTCTTCTGCTGCCTTTAAACACGGTGAGACCAAACAGCAGTGGTGTGTGAGAGGTTAATAGACTCACTGAATATGTGACTGACTGGTAGAATGACAGATGATGACATCATGTGGTCACTTTCTGACTTCCTTCTTTCTTTTCCGATAACTGTTTCCTCACACATGATCTGCAAACTAGATAAAAGCTTCCAAATCTAGCTCACTTCTCTAACACCACCGTTCCTGTTATCTCCATTAGCTTTTACCACTAGTCCAAATAAGTAACACAATGAATATGAATTCAGACAGTTTAGTTCAGGCTTTCCCAACCATGGGGTTGCATGGAATTTCTAGTAATTGATCAATACAAAAAGATTTGATTATAATAATAAAAAGACCACAATTTAAGACAACTGAGCGTATCCGTTTTCACAAAAACATCTGCTAAATGACCAGATGTAAATGTAAATATACATAATTTTGTCATGATAGAGCCATAACATATGACCCCCTTATTAACAGAGAACTGTTTCTTCGGTAGGGAGGTGGCCTGTTCAGTGATATGCTGCAGGAACTGAGCTGTAGGCATGTTAGTGGGCTCTGTGTTAACCAGATATAGCCCATATATCTAGCCTACTTAACTCTTTTTACATTTTCATTATTCAGAGTCATTGTTTGTTCAGTATTAATTTGCAGCTTTGTAAATTACAAGCTTATCTGTACATATCCTGACCTGTACATATCCTGACCTGTACATATCCTGACCTGTACATATCCTGACCTGTACATATCCTGACCTGTACATATCTGACCTGTACAAGTCCTGACCTGTACATATCCTGACCTGTACATATCCTGACCTGTACAAGTCCTGACCTGTACATATCCTGACCTGTACATATCCTGACCTGTACATATCCTGACCTGTACAAGTCCTGACCTGTACAAGTCCTGACCTGTACATATCCTGACCTGTACATATCCTGACCTGTACATATCCTGACCTGTACAAGTCCTGACCTGTACAAGTCCTGACCTGTACATATCCTGACCTGTACATATCCTGACCTGTACATATCCTGACCTGTACATATCCTGACCTGTACAAGTCCTGACCTGTACATATCCTGACCTGTACATATCCTGACCTGTACATATCCTGACCTGTACAAGTCCTGACCTGTACATATCCTGACCTGTACATATCCTGACCTGTACATATCCTGACCTGTACAAGTCCTGACCTGTACATATCCTGACCTGTACATATCCTGACCTGTACATATCCTGACCTGTACATATCCTGACCTGTACATATCCTGACCTGTACATATCCTGACCTGTACATATCCTGACCTGTACATATCCTGACCTGTACATATCCTGACCTGTACATATCCTGACCTGTACAAGTCCTGACCTGTACATATCCTGACCTGTACATATCCTGACCTGTACATATCCTGACCTGTACATATCCTGACCTGTACATATCCTGACCTGTACATATCCTGACCTGTACAAGTCCTGACCTGTACATATCCTGACCTGTACATATCCTGACCTGTACATATCCTGACCTGTACAAGTCCTGACCTGTACATATCCTGACCTGTACATATCCTGACCTGTACATATCCTGACCTGTACATATCCTGACCTGTACATATCCTGACCTGTACATATCCTGACCTGTACAAGTCCTGACCTGTACAAGTCCTGACCTGGGAAAATAAAATCCTCACTAATCTGTGGCTCATCCTGGCTATTCTGCCTCTGGCTGCCGTCCACAATACATGAAATAGCCTATGTGGTCTAAATTGAGCATTTACTTGCCAGTTAACATAGTATTACAAACTATAACATGATCAAAAACAAGTAGATTTTAGGAAAAATAAATAATAAAAATCTGTTTTGGCTGTCTGGGGTCACTAGAGTTTTGTGACATCAAAGTGGGGTCACAAGTATACATTATGAAGATACAGTAGTTGGCTGTAGCCGGGACTGCTCGAGCCATTGGGTTAATTATAAGTTTGCAGTGTGCGTGACTTGGAAAAAGTAAGAGCTATTTCTATCTTTATTACATGTTTAATTAGTTATACTACATGGCATGTGTATTGGGTGATAATTGTAGTTAAGAAAATAGTGTAACAGCTATCATTTAGTATATATACAACAAGTGCATAATTTCAACCCAGTTATAGTTGTGCAATATATGTACAGTATATTTGAAGATTGTATCTATTGTTGTGGGCTGATAAGATGTAGATACGTGTGTTTCACGGCAGATTGTTTTGGGAATGTATAGCCTAGATGGAACTCAATGTAATCTTTGTAATGGCTAATGTTAAATTTGGCTGGAAGCCATTAATGAGCGATTACCGCCCTCTAGCGGACATTTGTGGAATCCACATTTAAATGTGCTATATAAATAAACTTGACTTGACTTGACTTACGGTAAAAGATGTTTCAATCATTCCCCACAAATGCCCCTATATTGCAACACTTACGGTAAAAGATGTTTCAATCATTATACTGCAAATGCCCCTATATTGCAACACTTACGGTAAAAGATGTTTCAATCATTATACTGCAAATGCCCCTATATTGCAACACTTAAGGTAAATAGGATGCAAGAGAACAGTGTCGACTCGGAGACTCCTGAGAGTTTCAGTAACATGTCTAAAGCTGAATGAGAGGAATCATCACAGAGAGACTGGCAGCCGCCCAGGAGATCTTAGCGGGTGTAGAAAGAACCGTGTGCGCTTACGAGGAGGCTTCAGGCTTCAAGCAGGAGATCGCCCGCCCTGCAGAGGAGACAGCTGCATGTTCTCCTGCGGCCTCCAGTCAAACTAGAGAAGGTTTGGCTGAAGACAGACTGACTGACATCTTCATGTGATAGTGATTAAAGTCCACCACGATAAACTCTCTTGGAAAATATGACACCAAAGCCAATTAAATATTTTGATTATTTAGTGTTGCCTTACTTTTCGGGTAACGTACATAACCGAAGACCGTGAACTAATCGATATGACTCACCATTCAATTCCACACACACACACACACACACACACACACACACACACACACACTTTTTGGCCTCTGCACTTCTAAAATTAATCCGGCGCCCTTGGTACAGGGATCAAATTAAATTCTATAAAAGATCACTGTTGTGAAATTGGGTTGTTTCAGCGCACCAATAGTTACAACGTAGTCTCTTAAAACAGACGGTTGGCTCCCGCAATCTTCAAATGCTTCCTCCTAAACGTCTGTACTTCAAGCTGGGAGAACTTGGCCAAAGCAGAAAGGGAAACTCATGGATAATAATGAGAGATGATAGGCAGGTGTCTGGATGTAAGGTGATTGGAGAAATACGAGCGGATGTCCCGCAGGCTGGTTGGTTTGAACTTCCTCCGGTCTGAAGCATTTGTTTTTCCCGCAACTTCCTTTGAGCAGGTTCTGTGGGCGTGAAGTACAGACTGGATATGATATAGAAGAGACAGTATGACTAGTTTCAACACGACAACATAACTAAAAGTACATGACTGGAAGTATGAAAAGCATGGATTACAAAATAGTACTGTAGTTGTTGAACTAACATACATTATTTATTTTATTGTATTCTGTTTATTTGGCAGGGACAGTGTGCATGTACATTAATCATTCTCAGTAAAGAACAAAGTAATGTTTATGTTTATGTTTATTTGCACATAGATACATAACATACAGTAATCATTAAAAAAAATTGACTCATTGTGCAGGAGAGGTTGGAAGCCAAAAATAGCTTATAAAGGTACCTCCCCCATATCAATTTCAACAGATATATTTTAAAAAGGAAAACAAATAAAAAGAACGAAAGAAAAACAGAAGAAATATTACATAATAGTACGGTTTATAGACTAAACAATAAAATTAACAAAATCTAGAATTAACAAGGAAATTATACAACAAGTTAGTTAAGTTAAGAAACACAACAAATTAAATGAAATTACAGTAGGGTGCTTTTCAGATGTTTCTTGAATGATGATAATGTAGGTATTGTTTTTAGTGATGGAAGTAAATTCCATCACTGATGATCATGATGCCTTGCACCAGATCATAGCTTCAAGCTAATTTACATCTAGTCCCTGATAGGGCACCATAAAACAAAATACATACAGTCAAACATGGGGCACCATAAAACAAAATACATACAGTCAAACATGGGGCACCATAAAACAAAATACATACAGTCAAACATGGGGCACCATAAAACAAAATACATACAGTCAAACATGGGGCACCATAAAACAAAATACATACAGTCAAACATGGGGCACCATAAAACAAAATACATACAGTCAAACATGGGGCACCATAAAACAAAATACATACAGTCAAACATGGGGCACCATAAAACAAAATACATAGTCAAACATGGGGCACCATAAAACAAAATACATACAGTCAAACATGGGGCACCATAAAACAAAATACATACAGTCAAACATGGGGCACCATAAAACAAAATACATACAGTCAAACATGGGGCACCATAAAACAAAATACATACAGTCAAACATGGGGCACCATAAAACAAAATACATACAGTCAAACATGGGGCACCATAAAACAAAATACATACAGTCAAACATGGGGCACCATAAAACAAAATACATACAGTCAAACATGGGGCACCATAAAAATGCCAAAGGAAATCAACAGAAATGCTGATAATTCAGCGGACAACAAATCACAAACAACCGGGCGCCACATGAAGCAAAAACACCAGAAACTAAGATCTACAATGAATTACAATGTAATTAATGTAAGTATGTTAACTATTTACATGAACTAACATGAACAGATAATGAAAAATATGCATTATTTTAGAACATAAAACAAGACATGAAATATAATGTATGCAGGGTGAAATAAATCAGAAAAAAAAACTGATATGACAATTCAATCAAACCAATTAGACTCTCAGTAACTTTGACAGGGAGAGTTGTCATGAATATTCATGTCAAGGAGTCATCTGATTTGCTGTGAGCCTTCACTACTGACAACTGATTGGCTGCATTCCCTTAGCAAAAAGAAGTTTATACAAGTGTACAATTAGTATACTTTAGTATACTTATTTTAAACTTAAAATGAGAGAGTATACTTTCAGTTTACTTTTTATATACTTATCAAATATATACTTGTAAAAATGTTACTTAAGTATACTTACACTTGAGTATACTTATACTTAAGTGTACTTACACATTATCAAGTATACTTACATTTAAGTATACTTATACTTAAGTATACTTACACAGTACACAGTATACTTACACCCAAGTATACTTACACCCAAGTATACTTACACCCAAGTATACTTATACTTAAGTATACTTACACCTAAGTATACTTATACTTAAGTGCACTTACACAGCACACAGTATACTTACACTTAAGTATACTTATACTTAAGTGTACTTACACAGTATACAGAAAAGTCTAAGTATACTTGGCTTGTACTTGTACTTAAACTTGTGATTGAGATACACACAAGAAAAGTATAAATAAGTATTCTTGCCTTATACAGAAAGTATAAGTATACTTGGCTTGTAGTTGATTTGTTTTATTTGAAGTAGGCTACAGCAGTTCTGCATATAAAATGGAAAAATCAGGATATCACAATAAATCCCAGAGGCTTATTTCCATGTGGTCCCTTATAGTCGATAGATTATAGCCGATTAAATACTTTTTCAGACATATCGGTTTCTTTGAGGTAGTATACACCATACACATTTGGCTGATTTTATTGACAATTCTCCCATATATGAGAGTAGCAGACTTGATGTATACTGGCTGCTAAGGCTACCAGAATATATGGAGTGCTTGAGTGATGTCACTCAGCACACAATTGCTCAACATCACATCACTGATGACATCACTCACTGATGACCACCACTGATGATGTCATAGATCTGATGATGCCATAGAGATTGTGACATCATCAGTGATGATGTCATAGACATTAATTCATGAATGAAATCATCAGAGGGACAATTGAAACAGAGAAACAAACAGACAAACAGAGCCCATGCTCCCTTTTATAGGCACAATTAAAGCAATACAACTGTGACTTTTGCTTCGTTGGAAATTATGGTGGTGTCCAGACATGGTTTCCAGAAGTACACAACCTGCCTATGACCATCCCCTGATCACAACCCACCGCCATGCAAATATTCAGTACAATGCCACCTGGGATGTGGGTGTCAGGTGTTTTCCAGGACTTTCCAAGTGGTTCCAGGACTTGATGAAGTGCCCATGACCTTCTCCGGATCATAACCCCCTGCCATGCAAGATTTCAGCCCAATCTGACCTGGGGTGTGGATGTGAAGTATTTTCCAGGTGGTTTCCAGGATTTTCCAGGACTTTCCAGGTGGTTCAAGGACTTGGTGATGGACCCATGACCTTCCCCAGATCCTAACACCCCGCCATGCAAAATTTCAGCCCAATCCGTCCTGGGGTGTGGGCGTAAGGTGTTTTCCAGGTGTTTTCCAGGATTTTCCAGGTCTTTCCAGGTGGTCCCAGGACTTGATGACATGCCCATGACCTTCCCCAGATCACTACCCCCCTCCATGCAAAATTTCAGCCCAAACCGAACTGGGCTGTGGGCATGAGGTGTTTTCCAGGTCGTTTCCAGGATTTCCCAGGACTTTCCAGGTGATTCCAGGACTTTCCAATCTGCTCATGACCTTCCCCAGATCATAACCCACCTCCATGCAAATTTTCAGCCCAATCCGACCTATAGTGTTAGAATAGAGACAGATACACATATAGTGGTAAGGTCAACATTCACTACTTTACTCAGCTGAACGGATAGCCGAGTGGATAAGACACAGGACAATGTGCTGAAAGGTAGGGGCCCTGAGTTCGAATCTCACATGATCATACTTTTTCCTTAAACTTAAAGTATACTAGTAGTATACTTACTTAGTATACTACTAGTATACTGAATTAGGCCGATTTAGTGCCAATTTAGTGTCAAGAGGTATTAGGCAAGTACACTTGGAGTATACTACTAGTATATTTATATTAGTATACTTGGTGCATAAAGTATACTGAATTGGGCCAATTTAGTGCCAATTAAGTTCTAGAAGTATTAGGCAAGTACACTTGGAGTATACTACTAGTATATTGATATTAGTATACTTGGTGCATAAAGTATACTTGGGTATATAAGTATACTTGCATAAAAGTACACTTGGTCTTTACTTAAGTTTACTTAATAAAATAAACTTGAAGTATACTTCTTTTTGCTAAGGGTTATGATATTGATGGATAGACAACTGCAACATGTCCTGACTTCCTTTTCAATTATTCTGTTTTTTCCTGCTGTGATTTCAATGGGACTTTAAAGGGAACTCTGTCACTACCTTAACTAAGGTGATGGACAGCTGGCTGTGTGAGAGCTGAGACATCCATCTGGAGTGAGATCAGCTCCTTGGAGATCCTACTATCCCTGGGCTGCTGCTTCTTCACCCAACCCGCCTTCAGCACTAGAACTACCCAGGTCATCATAATCCAGCTCAATGTCCTCCTCTCTTCCTTCAGCACTGGGACCATCCAGGTCATCATAATCCAGCTCAATGTCCTCCTCTCTTCCTTCAGCACTGGGACCACCCAGGTCATCATAATCCAGCTCAATGTCCTCCTCTCTTCATTCAGCACTGGGACCACCCAGGTCATCATAATCCAGCTCAATGTCCTCCGCTCTTCCTTCAGCACTGGGACCATCCAGGTCATCATAATCCAGCTCAATGTCCTCCTCTCTTCCTTCAGCACTAGGACCACCCAGGTCATCATAATCCAGCTCAATGTCCTCCGCTCTTCCTTCAGCACTGGGACCACCCAGGTCATCATAATCCAGCTCAATGTCCTCCTCTCTTCCTTCAGCACTGGGACCATCCAGGTCATCATAATCCAGCTCAATGTCCTCCTCTCTTCCTTCAGCACTGGAACCACCCAGGTCATCATAATCCAGCTCAATGTCCTCCTCTCTTCCTTCAGCACTGGGACCACCCAGGTCATCATAATCCAGCTCAATGTTCTCCTCTCTTCCTTCAGCACTGGGACCACCCACGTCATCATAATCCAGCTCAATATCCTCCTCTCTTCTTTCAGCACTGGGACCACCCAGGTCATCATAATCCAGCTCAATGTCCTCCTCTCTTCCTTCAGCACTGGGACCATCCAGGTCATCATAATCCAGCTCAATGTTCTCCTCTCTTCCTTCAGCACTGGGACCACCCACGTCATTATAATCCAGCTCAATGTCCTCCTCTCTTCCTTCAGCACTGGGACCATCCAGGTCATCATAATCCAGCTCAATGTCCTCCTCTCTTCTTTCAGCACTGGGACCACCCAGGTCATCATAGTCCAGCTCAATGTCCTCCTCTCTTCCTTCAGCACTGGGACCACCCAGGTCATCATAATCCAGCTCAATGTTCTCCTCTCTTCCTTCAGCACTGGGACCACCCACGTCATCATAGTCCAGCTCAATGTTCTCCTCTCTTCCTTCAATACTGGAACCACCCACGTCATCATAACCCATCTCAATGTCCTCACTCCGTTCAGCACTGGAATCATCAAGGTTATAATAATCTGGCTCGATGTTCTCCTCTCTTCCTTCAGCATCTGAACCACGAAGGTTATAATAAACCAGCTCAATGTTCTCTCTTCCTGGCTGGTGCCTCCTTCTGGCCTGGAAAAACATGACAGCAGCTGTTACTGGATCACACCTCTCTTCTAGCTAAAATGTACAGTCTGTTTCATTTAACCAATCGTCTACTGAGTAAAGATGTTCAGTACCTTGCAGTAGAAACAGAGGCCAGTGAGCAGCAACAGCACAGTCAGCAGCGGGACAACATGTCTGACGATCAGATCTGCTGGAGAGGCTGAAACAGAAACATCTCATCAGATCCGCTGACATCATGAGAACAGCTCCCATTTAACATAAAGCTCATGTTGCCCCTAGTGATGCACAAATGTATCGGTTAAATATCGGAAATGGACGATTTTTGCATTGTTGACTACAACTGTCTCATCGGCCGATAAGATAAAATACACCGATGGCAGTGGCTGATACTCATTGTATATTGTGTCACCATCACTAATCTGTTACCAAAGCTGTTCCAAGTTTGAATGGAAGGACAGCGTACCAGCATGAGGTAAGAAAAATACCTTCCTTAAACCTATTAAACCTATATGTTAATTTGCTTTCTAATTTATATATTTAGTTTAATTTCAGAAAAGGAATTTTTTGTTACGTGAAAGTTGTTACAATTTAAACTGAACGTCTGTACTCAAGTTACTGAAATATTAAGTAAAACTACTGGTGTTAAAAAATAAGGCTGGCTCTGATGACCACGACTTGTTTTCATTTACCATATCAGAGACCAGAGGTAAGTTGGTCGAGTCCAAACTGCTGATGATTGTAATAATGCAAAAATCCCCAAAAGTTTATCCATGCAAACGCTAGTTTCACGAGTCCTTTACACCCCTATAGTGTGTAGGTATGTTCATGCACCCCAACAGCCATTGGGGGGCAGATTAAGATGAGTGAGTGAGTGAATGCATGAATCAGCGTAGCTGTAGGACATACATTACGTCATGGGAACATTTGATGTTACAGTAATGGGAGTATGCACTGCTGCATGCAAACAGGACTATTTGTGGAATATTGTCTTTTTTGGAATAAGGGCAAAAACTGGAATATTCTCCGTCAAGTTACCTGAGACAGTGAGAGACAGGGGCTGGC
>NC_139640.1:5124631-5132131 GCF_964638095.1 Poromitra crassiceps
TGATCTCTGTACATAGACGTACTGTAGAATATACAAACAGAACAGACACAGAGTAGCCTGCTGCAGGAAGGAGTCCAGAAGTAACACAAACATGTAAAAGACAATGGGATTTTTGTATTGGAATTTAGAGACACTGCAAAACGCGTCATCATTCAGAAGCCACGCCCAAGACGGGGGAAAACACAAGGAAGCACTGCCTGAGGACAGCAGCTAGCCAAACAAACCGCGGCTAACCAGGGCGAACGGAGGAACTAGAAACTAGAAATTGTTTTGCGGGGTTTTACAGGGATTTGGACAGTTTTCTTTTTAGATAATGTCAAAAGATTATTTCAGTACACTTCCTCCAACGGAGAGGGAAAGGTACATCGAGAAAATGAACTCAGTTGGCCTGGAGCAGTGACCCTTTTCATTGCCCAAACAACGCTGGATAAACGATCCCACACAGTGACCTGAAGTGAAATACTATGACTATGACTGTGCAGCCCACCACACAACAGCTTTTAGGCATGTTTAAATGAATGAAAATAACGCTGGTGTAACATCAGACATATGGCATCAGACGCGCTGGCGTTCTCCTATGTCACGTAGTTGCACACAAAGATCGTAAATACGGAAGATGAACTTACTTCCTTGACAGCTAAATCCACATTTTCTTCTCGCCAATTCTCAATGGCTTCCTTGTTTTGCTCGGAAGTACAAAAAAACTTTAACTGGTGATTTTTTACATTTGTTGTCTGCGCAGCCCACCACACAACAGCTTTTAGCTATGTTTAATTCAAGGAAAATGATGCTGGTGAATGGGAGTGAACGGACCGATTTCCCCTGTGATGGGCGTGGCCTATTTCATGCAGTGTCTCTATGCCTGAAATCAGGTCTGTGGTTCACAAAGGTTTATGAAACAGCAACGTTTGTGTTCAGCAAGATGATCTTCACAAACGAGGACCACTTTTATGACTTTTGAAGCACAAATTAATGTTTTAAGCAGTTTTCATAAAACACTTCAAAAGGCACTTCCAGGGTAAACCTACAAAAATACATCATCCCTGTGGCACTCTATTTACATGCATGTTCACACACTTCTCTTCCTGTAGGAGGCCATTGTCCTGCATAACTGTACAGTTCAGTCCAATGTAAACCACTGAGTGTCACTGTGACAGAGGAAGCAAGAGACTGTGAACATTACTGTCATAGTTGATGGCATTGATGGTTTTACCTGAGCAGTTGATCTGCAGGCTGCCAGAGGAAGAGACAGGCTGTGTGTCTAAACACTCCCTCAGTGTAGATCCAGACTGAAGACACTGAAGTCTGATCCTCCATACATATCTTCTTTCTGAGGAAGCCTTTCTCCTTTCTGCGGAAACAGGAGAGCCACAGTCCAGCTGTCTGCACACTACAGCTGCTGACTTCAGGGTCCAGTCATACCTCCCGTCAGAGTACGTGTCATACAGTGGTCTCCAGACTCCATGTTGTTTCACCTCCAGTTCACCAGCACAGCTGCTGGCTCCTCCCACCAACCTGAAATCATCAGCTGAACAGAGACAAGAGAGTCATTAGTAAAAGAAGTAAAGTCACTTTGAATTAGGGCTGAAACAGATCACAAAACTCACAGTTCAGATTGTATCACGCTATTGAGTCACAGATTACATCAGTTTTCAGTTCAGTAAAAATAATAATTAAAAATGTGATACTTTGGCTCTTTTATCTATGTTGAAAAAACATTCAAATATAAAAACAGTGCATGCATGTGGTCAGCATGGTGGTACACAAATAAAACAAGAATATGAAATTAAATAAACATAATAATTATTTACTCAAAAAACAGAGTTGGAAGAAAAAAACTCAATTAGAGTGTTTTTATTGGTCAAAACTGTCAAAAAGGTCAAAGTCGGTCAAAAAGTCACTTTTTCAAAACTCTTCATACAGTCTGCATTACCAACATGCATCTTCATCATCTCACCTCCAAAACTCACTCAAACCACCAACACACTTCATACATGTCTCACAATAAGCTCATTCAACCATAAACATTGTTCTTACTGAGAAAACACACACACACACACACACACACACACACACACACACACACACACACACATGCACACACACACACACACACACACACACACACACACACACACACACACACACACACACACACACACACACACACAGCTCCTCTCCTACCTGAGCAGGTGAGTCCAACAGCTTTGCCAGGTGAGCAGGTGTTTCTAGCTGAGCCTGAGCTTCCACAGTCCAGGAGAACAGACTCACTGCCTTCACACTGGAACTCTTTGGTCCACATTGAAGTCTCCCTGTCTCCATAGAGCGCCCCCTGGAGGACTGAAGGAGCCCCACAGTCAAGCTCCCTACAGACCACCTCTGCATCCTGCTGGTCAAAATCAGCTTCACACACTGAGGACCACGACTGGTTAGACTTCACCTCCAGTCTGCCTGAGCACAGACTAGTACCATTCACCAGCCTCACAGACTCTGGAGAGAGAGAGAGAGAGAGAGAGAGAGAGAGAGAGAGAGAGAGAGGGTGGGGGGAGGGTCACAGAAGTATGCCAGAGCAACACCACACACACACACACACACACACACACACACACACACACACACACACACACACACACACACACACACACACACACACACACACACACACACACACACACACACACACATTATTGATGGTGTTACCTGAGCAGTTGATATGCAGGCTGTCAGATGAAGAGTAAGACTCTGTTAGTAAACACTCCCTCAGTGTAGATCCAGACTGAAGACAGTCACGACTGAACATCCATACAGATCTTTCTGAGGAAGCCTTTCTCCTTTCTGTGGAAACAGCAGAGCCACAGTCCAGCTGTCTGCACACTACAGCTGCTGACTTCAGGTTCCAGTCATCCCCCCTGTCATCCACTGGTCTCCAGACTCCATGTTGTTTCATCTCCAGTTCACCAGCACAGCTGCTGGCTCCTCCCACCAACCTGACATCATCAGGCTCTGAACAGAGACAAGAGAGTCATTAGTAAAAGAAGTAAAGTCACTTTGAATTAGGGCTGCAACAGATCACAAAACTCACAGTTCAGATTGTACCACGCTATTGAGTCACAGATCAGATCAGTTTTCAGTTCAGCAAAAATAATAATTAATTATAGCTGCTGCGCAGCAATGGGTCGTGGCCGGGCAAGTCTCAAGGCTTTGATGATAGACCATACGGTTCAGAAGTTATGGACCAGAATGTAAAGAGGGCTGTTATAGCTCCACCATCTGCTCAATTTGTGTAATTCTTTCGTGTAGAATAAAAGGCCCCTCTGTGCACCTCCCTACCAAGTTTCGTAGCTGTAGCTGTTATGGTTTCTGAATTACAGCTAATTTACTGGAAGATTTTTCGAAACCCCATGCAAGTCAATGGGGGAAAAAAATATTATGACATCACAATTGCTCGAGTGACATCAGTGATGGCATCACAATTGCTTGACTGACTGATGACATCACAAATACAACCTTATTGCCAAATGTAACAAGATTTTTCGAAACCCCATGCAAGTCAATGGGGAAAAAAAATATTATGACATCACAATTGCTCGAGTGACATTAGTGATGGCATCACAATTGCTTGACTGACTGATGACATCACAAATACAACCTAATTGCCAAAGGTAATTAAGGTAATTAAGCTATACACGGGGCCAGAATTCAACGTTTTGATGCACTGTGGGCTCAATTTTTGACCGATCGAAAATCTGGTTTGATACTTTTGTGTAGAACAGTCTAACGATGCAGATACTGAAGTTTGGTGTCGTTTGAAGAAAAAATGTGGGAGGAGTAGGGTTTAATCGTTTTTGCAGTTTTTGCAGTTTTGCGGTCTTTAAACTTCATAATTGGCCATAGGTTGCATTGTACAAAAGTTTCCCCTCATTTAGGCGCACATTTAGGTGAAAGTTGCAAAGCCGTAGCACGTACGCCTGATTTTTTATGAATTTTTTAAGTTTTAAACTTTAGACGGTCGCTGTCGTGCCACCGTTAGGACTATTGGCCCCAAATTTGTGTCAAAGACGTTTGGCATGGGACTGGACCTTTCTGCAAAGTTTGGTTAGTTTTCATCCATGGGAAGTCGAACTTCCCGGGAGGAAGAAAAAAATAAATAATAATACAGGCAAATACAAGAAGTGGCCTGGCCGCTTCGCTGGCCCGGCCACTAAAAATGTGATACTCTGGCTCTTTTATCTATATTGAAAAAACATTCAAATATAAAAACAGTGCATGTGGTCCCTAAGATCTCCCTAAGTTGCCAGTAAACATCACAATCATGTGATCTATAAAGTGCCAAAGTCACACCCTCTTCTGGGTTCTGCATACGACCTAGGGATTCCATCCACCATTCATTTTTTAATAGACGTTTAATAACATCTTTATAAAAAGATTTTTACTTGGTCAAACCAAACAATTCAGCTAGATAGGGGCGGCTGTGGCTCAGGAGGTAGAGCGTGTCGTCCACCAACCTGAAGGTCGGTGGTTCGATCCCCAGCTCCTCCAGTCTGCATGTCGAAGTGACCTTGGGCAAGACACTGAACCCCAAATTGCTCCCGATGGCTGTGCCAGCACCCTGCGTGGCAGCTGGCCGCCCTCGTTGTGTGAATGGGTGAATGTAGGCACATTGTAAAGCTCTTTGGATAAAAGCGCTATATAAATGCAGTCCATTTACAATCCATAGATTTAGGATGGTGAGAGACCATAGAACATTTCACCATGAAGGAGAAGCAGACTAAAGAAATGCATGTCCTCCCCACCCCCTTTTTCTCTTCTTCTTTGGTTTGACCAGTAAAACTCATTTTGTAAGGATTTTGTCTATGGAAAAATGAATAGTGGATGAAATCTCTTAGGTGGTACGGTCCGTTGCACCATTACTTTGAATAGAACAGCACTGAAGCTAAATCCAAGCTGCAGGTCCTCTCCTACCTGAGCAGGTGAGTCCAACAGCTTTGCCAGGTGAGCAGGTGTTTCTAGCTGAGCCTGAGCTTCCACAGTCCAGGAGAACAGACTCACTGCCTTCACACTGGAACTCTTTGGTCCACATTGGAGTCTCCCTGTCTCCATAGAGCACCCCCTGGAGGACTGGAGGAGCCCCACAGCCAAGCTCCCTACAGACCACCTCTGCATCCTGCTGGTCAAAATCAGCTTCACACACTGAGGACCATGACTGGTTAGACTTCACCTCCAGTCTGCCTGAGCACAGACTAGTACCATTCACCAGCCTCACAGACTCTGGAGAGAGAGAGAGAGAGAGAGAGAGAGAGAAGGAGAGAGAGAGAGAGAGAGGGGGGGGGGGGAGGGGGGTCACCAAAGTATTCCAGAGCAACACCACACACACACACACACACGCACGCACGCACACACACACACACACACACACACACACACACACACACACACACACCACACACACATTAGAAAATGTTGCTGACATGGTTGTATTTTTGTACTCTCATGTTACAGTAACATTGTTTTATGTTAAATAATGGGAGGCTACTTTGTACAACCCTGTGCAATGTGCTTTATACTCACTATGATCATGTGATACATCCAATAACACCTCTTTGAATTGAATTAGAGGGAGGGAGAGAGAGAGGGAGAGAGAGAGGGGGAGAGAGTGTGTGTGTTTGTGTGTGTGTGTGTGTGTGTGTGTGTGTGTGTGTGTGTGTGTGTGTGTGTGTGTGTGTGAGAGAGAGAGAGAGAGAGAGAGAGAGAGAGAGAGAGAGAGCAATTTTAACAAGTTACAAAAACATTATAGATCACTGTGTGGTGAAGAGTTATGGGAGCTGAGTGCAGCAACCCAGAGTCCACACACTCACACACACACACACACACACACACACACACACACACACACACACACACACACACACACACACACACACACACACACACACACACACACACACACACACACACACACGTTATTGATGGTGTTACCTGAGCAGTTGATCTGCAGGCTGACAGATGAAGAGTCAGACTGTGTGACTAAACACTCCCTCAGTGTAGATCCAGACTGAAGACAGTAAGACCTGATCCACCATACATCTCTTTCTGAGGAATCCTCTCTTATTTCTGTGGAAACAGCAGAGCCACAGGCCAGCTCTCTGCACACTACAGCTGCTGACTTCAGGTTCCACTCAGACCTCCTGGCATCCACTGGTCTCCAGACTCCATGTTGTTTCACCTCCAGTTCACCAGCACAGCTGCTGGCTCCTCCCACCAACCTGACATCATCAGGCTCTGACCAGAGACAAGAGAGTCATTGGTAAAATAAGTAAAGTCACTTTGAATTAGGGCTGCAACAGATCACAAAACTCACAGTTCAGATTGTATCACGCTATTGAGTCACAGATCAGATCAGTTTTCAGTTCAGCAAAAATAATAATTAAAAATGTGATACTCTGGCTCTTTTATCTATATTGAAAAAACATTCAAATATAAAAACAGTGCATGTGGTCCCTAAGATCTCCATAAGTTGCCAGTAAACATCACAATCATGCCCTCTGTGTGTGAATGGGTGAATGTAGGCACATTGTAAAGCTCTTTGGATAAAAGTGCTATATAAATGCAGTCCATTTACAATCCATAGATTTAGGATGGTGAGAGACCATAGAACATTTCACCATGAAGGAGAAGCAGACTAAAGAAATGCACGTCCTCCCCACTGCCCTTTTTCTCTTCTTCTTTGTGACATGTTCTCTGGTCTCTCCTGATTCTAAATAGCTGAATGGTTTGACCAGTAAAACTCCTTTTGTAAGGATTTTTCTAAACGTCTATGGAAAAATGAATAGTGGATGAAATCTCTTAGGTTGTACGGTCCGTTGCACCATTACTTTGAATAGAACAGCACTGAAGCTAAATCCAAGCTGCAGCTCCTCTCCTACCTGAGCAGGTGAGTCCAACAGCTTTGCCAGGTGAGCAGGTGTTTCTAGCTGAGCCTGAGCTTCCACAGTCCAGGAGAACAGACTCACTGCCTTCACACTGGAACTTTTTGGTCCACATTGGAGTCTCCCTGTCTCCATAGAGCGCCCCCTGGAGGACTGAAGGAGCCCCACAGCCAAGCTCCCTACAGACCACCTCTGCATCCTGCTGGTCAAAGTCAGCTTCACACACTGAGGACCATGACTGGTTAGACTTCACCTCCAGTCTGCCTGAGCACAGACTAGTACCATTCACCAGCCTCACAGACTCTGGAGAGAGAGAGAGAGAGAGAGAGAGAGAGAGAGAGAGAGAGAGGGGGGGGGGGGGGGGGGGGGTGTCACCAAAGTATTCCAGAGCAACACCACACACACACACACACACACACACACACACACACACACACACACACTAGAAAATGTTGCTGACATGGTTGTATTTTTTACTCTCATGTTACAGTAACATTGTTTTATGTTAAATAATGAGAGGCTACTTTGTACAACCCTGTGCAATGTGCTTTATACTCACTATGATCATGTGATA
>NC_139640.1:5137131-5156954 GCF_964638095.1 Poromitra crassiceps
TCTCGAGAAAGAGAATGTTAGATTGTTTAATTGCCAAAAAGCAACAATGACCACAAACTGAAACATTATGTCACTCAAGCATTATCAAAATTAAAAAACAGCAGACTTACCGTTTATAGCTGCATTGAATAACGTCACATTAGTGTCCTCACAATGTATTAGGGCTGGGACGGATCACGGATAATCCGTGACCCATACGGATCAGCCCCCACGGTTCAGCACATGGTTCGGAACGTCGTGGTCCGCGGACACCCCCCCCCCCCCCCCCCCTTTCGTTTCATTTAACGTTTAACGTTAGTGTATGAGAACGCGCAGCCAGACACAGACAGGCATCATCATGGCAAGCACAAGTGAGCTTCCTCATCCCTTCGCTGGAAAGTCTCTCTGAAGGCTGTGGCTAGTGGCTACTAAAGACAGCAAACTTATTTCAACACCTCTGAAAAAGCACAGGAATGCGAGCAGCATGTTGCGCGCTGCACAAGAAGCGAGAGCCACAACACGCACACACACACACACACACACACACACACACGCACACACGTTTCACGAACACATTATCACCGGACGGTGAAATGTTGCCTTGGACACATAACAACAAAACAACACGTGGGGCCACCGAGTAGCATAACGTAGCATCAACGTTATGTTTCCAGACTCACCCGAGCCCTGTACTACGAAGCTAGTTTAATGCCTTATCCGAGTAAGTTTGAGTTTAAACCTGGTTTAGCCGTACTACAAAGCAAGTTAACTTTCAATCACCATGGCAACTGACGCTGCAAAGCTAACCTGGTCGCGACCAGGTTAGCTTCAGAGGATAAGATCAAAATCCATGACAGACCCATATAATCGGCTCTCTGGAGTCACTCACCGTTCATATAAGATCGCCATATGAAAAATAGATTGCAGTCAACTGAGAATATAACAAGAAAAACATTTGTGGCTCTGTAGGCTACATAATTAAATTAAGCCTACTTACCACTTTATGTCTTAACAGCTCAACTATGCGTGGAGAAATATGATCACTATTAATCACCGCAGCGCATATCATAGGCTAAACGGAGCCTCAAATGGAGTGAGGGTGATATTCTCCTACATGCCAGAAAAGCCTATACATATAATATAGATATGGGATAAATATGGGATAGCCCCAATACTAAATATGCAGGCTTCTTGCATGTTTCAGCTGGAACTGTGTCCTGTAGGCTGTATGCCAATATATGAGCAAAAATAGGCTAGTTTTTATCAATGAAAAGTATGCCCGCATCGTCTCAATTCAGTCCAGCAGTTTTCTCTTTTATATTAGGATATCATTATTATAGCCTATAGCTATATGAATTATTCGATCAGTGCAACCACACACACATAATGAGTGATAGAGATCATTATTCATTGAGCATGCTTTCTAAATCTATGGTCTAAATAGGCTTACAGATTGTGGAAATTTATAGACTGAGATTACACATTTAATGTACATTTACACTCGCACAAAGCTGTAGGAGACAGAAATCGCTGATCAAAGTAAATCAAATGACTGATGTGAATACAAGCGGCAGCTTCAGACAGTCCTTCCCCCAACTATATCCAACGCGGATTTTCATTCTGCCATAGGTTACATAAAATATCCGCTAAAATCTCTGATCCCACTGTGGCTGCGCTTTTTCGTTCTATGAGGAAATGGGTGTGGAAATGGGTGTGGGCGTGGATCAACTCAGCTGTTCATAATGTGATTGGCTAGCGCACCTCTTTCGCGTGGACGCGCGCCTGTGCACGAGCGAAAAACGTGCGCGTGCACAGGCAGATCCCAGGTCCACTTACCTAGTAAAAAACCAGCGTCGTAGTATCAGTTAACTAGATAGCTTTGATCCTGTTCAGTCAAACCAGATCAAAGGGACTTATCGCGGATCTGTTAAACTAGTTTCGTAGTACAGGGCTCTGGTCTGGTCTGTACCCGTGTCATGTGACTACGTTAGCAAGCAACAGGCCGGAAGTTAGGCGCAGTGCCACCTAAAACAGGAAGTTGGGTTGTTTTGCCTTCAGAGTAAAAGCATAAATTGTGTCATGAGAAAAAAAAAAATTTGAGCTGTGCAGGGCAACAAATGGTTAGAGAAGTATAATAGTATTAAAAATTCAAATCGAAAATCTAATTTTGAGAGAAAAAATCTGATATAGCCTATTTTTTTTTTTTTGCTGATCCGAAAAATCCGTGATCCGTGGCTCAAAATCCGTCACGCGATCCGATCCGTGGGTTTTCTGATCCGTCCCAGCCCTACAATGTATGATAGATGGGTTAGTTTTCAATAGGTTGAAATGAGCTGTCCCTACTGTAGTGGGGACTGTTTAAAGCAGGGATGTCAGAGATACGGCCCGCGGGCCGGATCCGGCACCGCGCGCAGGTTTCATCCGGCCCGCGAGATGTTTTGGAATATAAAAAAAAATATATATATTTTTTTTTATTATTATTAAATTCGCACCCCATTATCATGAACTACATGTGGCTAATAAGCAAGCTAAGAGTTCATTCATAAGTTAATTAACCTGCACTGCAAGGAAGTATGTCAGTAGGTCATCAGGTGTAAACAAAGCCGCCATGATGCCACGCTGGAATTGAATCGCGCATTCAGCTACCTACCAAAAAACAAAAGAATCAACAAGATCAGGCGCGGACTGCATAATCGGGCAGGTCAGGCAAATGCCCGGTGGCCTGGCCTGGCCTGGCCTGCAAAAAAAAAAAGAAAGAAAATTGTGCCCGCAGTCAGGCCACTCACTGAACAGCAGGCCAGGCGCCGCCTACTGGTTTACTAGTGGTTTTATTACTTTATTCAGGGTTAAAGTGGGTGCATCTCATTGTAAAATTGGACTTGGCCCAAATTGGGCTTCAAACGGCCCAAATTGGGCTTCAAACGGCCCAAATCGGGCTTCAAACGGCCCAAATCTAGCTTCAAACGACCCAAATTGGGCTTCAAACGGCCCAAATCTGGCTTCAAACGGCCCAAATTGAGCTTTAAACGGCCCAAATTTTTCGGACGCCGGCACGCGCGTCGGCCCGTATCGGCCTGGCCTGCTTGGTATCTAATGCCCGGCCTGAATTATGATCCCAGTCCGCCCCTGAACAAGATGCTGTCGAAAAAGAGAAAGGTTGACACGGAATGCAGGCAGTTTCAAGAGAAATGGAAAGAGCAGTATTTCTTTTGTGAAGTAAATGGGTAAATGAGTTGAATTGATTTTAGTTTAAAAAAAATCCGGCCCCCATGAGGTCTCAGTTGAACAAATCCGGCCCTCTACCTAATATGAGTCTGACACCCCTGGTTTAAAGTGTAACGTACCCCCAAAACACTTTTTTCCAGCTTTTAACCAATATATATAACTTTGTGGTGTGTGAAGAATTCTGGTCAGAATTTCCACATTTGAGACCAAACTGTTACCATTGTACCATTTGTATCATTTTCAGCAGCATAAGTGCCCTCTATGGGTTCAACCCTGCTTTTTTTTGCCCTCAAAACTGCACAAAATGTGGTACAACCTGACGTCACGTTGTACCCAAAGACTATGGGATTTCAAGATAGTTACTCCCCTACTCCCCCTGTACCCTTTCCCGGCGCCCACAACTCCAAGCCTATTACCATGATGTCACAAGCATTTTCCTACCAATATGGCGCTACAATACACACAGCTCATTGGCTGTTTGTGTCACTTGACCTGTTAATCACCTGTTAATTGACTACAATCGCCTGTTATTTTCCTACCAACTCCTATGTAACACAATACTATCAATAAACGCCACTATAATCATAAAAGGAAGGAAATGGCATTGTGTTGCTGTAAATCATTCCCAACCTTGTGTTGTTGTGCAGGGCGCACACCAGTGATTTTAGTTTGTGTTTGTTTGTTGTTGTTTTGTGAGGGCTACAGAGCACCCTAGCTGAACTGGCGCTCCAGGCAGGAGGCTGTTTCCCTGAACTGTAGGGTGAGCAGCCGGGGCCTGAGGAGGAAGGAGGGGGAGAATGTTCTGCAGCCCGCTGCAGTTCTGCTCTGCGCTCGAGAGGAAGAAGCAGAGGTGCACTACACCTTTTGACAAGAATCACGAAAAAGGGAGAAACGGAAATTAAAAACTGACTGCATAGAGTTCTAGAGGATAAGTTGGACAAGTTAATAACGTGCAGAAATCTCCCATTGTGATTACATTAGAGCGTGTTGAGAGCGGGGGGTTTGTCCTGACTATTGTGCTGTGCTGCGATAACCAGGCTCTTTTAACGATACTTACATGGGAGACAATGGCAGTTTCTAGTTCGCCACTGAATGACCAAATTGATATAACCTTCAACCATTTTGAGCAACGCTGTTTCCATACAGGCCACCAGCGTTGGCTAGTTGTTGATATTTATAAAGATTTTGTAGCTCTCATATAACTTATTTTTTAGGCGGTGGGCAAACTGTCATGGCGTCGATTTCCGGAAAAGAAATCCTGACCTGAGCACAGCCAAAGAGTATAGTGAGACAAGAGGAGACGGTCATTTCTTGGTTTTTCCAATAGTTTTTTTCAAATAAGCAGCATGCCGTTTTGTCACATATCTGAGGGGGTAAGTCCCCCTTTAACTCTCCCCTCGCAAACTTTGTTTTATGTCCATCGATCTTATTTCTCTCTCACGACACGGACACACGCGGCTTGTTTTGTTGTTGTTTGTTATGCTGACAGTGACAGCACGCTGACTGAAACATGTCATGACATGGATTGTGGACTGGAGTGGCAGACTAACGTCACGGTGAGGGTGTGTGTGTGTGTGTGTGTGTGTGTGTGGACGGTGTGTGCGTGTCTGTGCGTTCCTCCTTCTCTTGCTGTCACTCTGTGTGCCCCAGGGGCCCGCGAGGGTACCCTCGGGTTTGCAGCTCTCTAGTGTGTGTGTGTGTGTGTGTGTGTGTGTGTGTGTGTGTGTGTGTGTGTGTGTGTGTGGCAGCGGTTTGCCCCGCTACACGTCAGCATCCCTTCCATATATTGACACTTGCGACACCCACACATGTGCGCGTGCGTGCGTCCACACACATACACACACCTACACACACACACACACACACACACACACACACACCCACATGCACACACACACAAAATTTAAACCTCTCTATTGAAATTTGCACTCAAAAGCACCAAAAGTCAAAAGGTCAAAAGCCCCTCCATTACACAATAAATGCACAACTTGCATGTCCTGTTAAACGTCATCACATTTTGCTATTTGCTAAATATACAACCTGAGCAGGAAAACTACACAGTCAATATGTCAAAAGCAGCACAGCAAAAAGTCATAATAACCTTCATGAAACATGAAGCCCCAGGGGCCCGCGAGGGTTTGCAGCTCTCTAGTGTGTGTGTGTGTGTGTGTGTGTGTGTGTGTGTGTGTGTGTGTGTGTGTGTGTGTGTGTGTGGCAGCGGTTTGCCCTGCTACACGTCAGCATCCCTTCCATATATTGCCACTTGCGCCACCCACACATGTGCGCGTGCGTGCGTCCACACACACACACACACACACACACACACACACACACACACACACACACACACACACACACACACACACACACACACACACAGTGTATAAATGACTCTTGTCATTCACTGACATTATACATTCTCTCTCTCTCTCTCTCTCTCTCTCTCCATTCTAAACATCTTGTTCATTTATGCATTTTCTTAGTAATTTATGCAACCCTCCAACTGCATAACCGACCGCTTAACCACACTCAGCTTGCAGGCACGCACACGTACGTACGTACGTACACACATGCACACACACACACACTCACACACACACACACACACACACACACACACACACACACACACACACACACACTCACACACACACACACACACACACACACACACACACACACACACACACACACACACACACACACACACACACTCCCTCTCTCTCTCTCTCTCTCTCTCTCTCTCTCTCTCTCTCTCTCTCGCAGTGGACCCAGTTCATAACAGTTTAACTTCCACAGATGTTCCATAGCAGCCTGGTTCTCCAGAAATCAGAACCTCAGAGGCTTTCACACACCATCATTACACCAGTAAGATGTACTTGAGTCCTACCTGAGCACCATAGCAACATGAAGAGCATCATTCTGGGATCCATAGTCAGCTTGTCCGCGTCTTAACTCGTTGTCTCTGAAGAAACCTGTCTGTCTGTCAGCGTGTCGTCTTAAAATGGCGCCTCCTGGTCTACTGGGTATCTATATTTATGTGCTGTTTACGCCCCATCTCTTATCTCCTCATCATCTTCATATGTGTTTTTCTCTGATAGGCCCACCTGTAATGAGAGGAAGGCTGGCAGAAACCACAGTGACTTCCTGTAGCTTCACGATGTCTCCAACACAACATCACAACACAAGTCCACTGTCTATATCATTCAGTTTGATTTAGAGAAGCACAGCTCCAGTTAGTTATGTGCAGTGTTGGGCAAGTTACTGAAAATGAGTAATTAGTTACAGTTACTATCAAAAGGTAATGTAATTACTTTACAGATTACTGCATAATAAATCATTAATAGACATTGTACCTGCATGGGATACTTGAACATTCACTTATTGGGGAGGCTTATAGACTATAGTTCTGGCTGCAGCTGCAGAGCATTATTGCCTGGACAGGAAGGCTGTAGCTCTCCCTCTGAAGTTATCCATTATTTTCACATCCTAAAGTAACTAGTAACTAGCCCATTTAAATTTCAGTCATTGTAAATGAGTTACTAAATTTGACAAAGTAGTTAGATTACTAGTTACTGCAAAAAGTAGTTTAACAACTGGTTGTGTGATTTGATCTTAATCCATTATTGGTTCTCGGATGTCACAAATGCTACAGATGAAGTACTCGGATCTCAGCTCTCTACTGTGTCTCTGAGACCAGCAGGTGGTGCTGTTTCATCATTTCTCAGCACCAGAGTCTACTGAGCTTATCTTACAGCAAGCAGCATTCAACAGCTCAAGAGAAGAGAGGAGACGAGAGAGAAGAGAGGAGAGGACAGAACATAGGAGAAGCAAAATCCCATTTCATCACATTTGTTGTTTTTAAAAACCTCTTAAAAAGCCACCTATTTCTGAAGAAAATGGTGAAAACGACATACCCAAACTAAAATGCTTACTGTTGCTCAACCGAATGGGTTACAGATAACTGCCTGACCATTTCTGAAACGTAAGATTGGAAGTTTCTGTTCCAAGTGTCAGAATGACTATATGTGTTACTGACCCTGAGTAACTCCAGCTCAAACACAGTGGTTGATTCTCACCTACAATAAAGAGTGTAAACAGTTACCTGTGGTTGTTGTATTTATGGCTAGAACCCCAATGGAGACATAGCCACAGGCCTTACCACATCCCAACTCAAAGGAGATGAAAAAATACCAAAACATGAGTATTTGGCAGTGGTTTTTGTAGGGAGATACCTAGGCGGATTTCCAAAAAGCCATTTGGAGACTCCAAATGGACACCTGGTAACAAAATGACTTTAGAGGTATATGATATATTTTTGCTTTATTTTGTTTCAACAATATCACATAAATTACTCATAAAAACAACTTTGTTGTATTTTAGATTTTTTCTTTCCCCCTAATCTCTTAGTTACCCAAAACCTCTCTAAAAGTGTCCAAAAGCAATTGTGATTTATCAATGATGTCATAAATCCTACTGTAATGGATGAACATTATAGTGACTAGAGGTTCCTATCACTATGTTATGCTGACATGTAGTGCGCATGCCTGACAGAGTCGCACAGTGTGACGTAAGCGGAACACCAGTCAGTTGTGGTCATGAGGAACATGCCTGAAGTCGCAGTAAAAGATACACTGAAGCAAAACTCACGTTGTTGGCTCTTTCTGTTTAGGTAATTATATTTATGCCGGTTAGATAGACATCTACCAACATTACACAGACAGTTTCAGGAGAAGTGGGAGAGGGATTATTTTTTCGTGGAGTTCAAAGGGAATGCCGCCTGCCTCATTTGCAAAGAGAAAATGGCCGTACTAAAAGAATATAACCTGAAGCGACATTATTCAACTAAACATGCAGAGCAGTATGCAAAGTACCGGGGAGATGAGAGGGACAGACGTGCTGCACAGCTAAAGAAAGAGCTGTCAATACAACAACATCTCTTCCAGAAGGGCAGAAAAGGAGGCTGATGCAGCAGTTGAAGTAAGTTAGGTGGTGAGTGAGATGATCGGATCATCACAAATATGACTGTTCGGTAACAAAATTAGTGTTTACTTGACAAATTGGTTTTGGTGTGAGCAGTTTTATTTGAGAAATGCTATCTTTTTCAGAGCAGAACGTTATGTTTTTCTCTTCTTTTTAACTCATTGAGTGCCAGCCACTTTTGGAGAACGGACGCTCCCAGTGCCAGAGTTTCAGAGCGTTTTCAGTGATTTCTCGAGGCCCACAGAATATTGTGTGATATTACTATGTAAACACCGAACACGCACAAAGAACGATGAGACTCTATTGTATCAGCAGCAAAAAAAGTTTATTGATATCATTTTCCGTTCTTTAGTTATCAGCCGGAGAAGATAGGTCAAAAACAGCAAATACAGGCATTTCCATCTAGAAGCTGAGTTATTGAGCCTTTTGTGAAATATAGCATTTCAAGCAAATCACTGACTCTGAAGCTAATATTTTCTGACCTGAAACATCTGAACAGTAATTTCCTTCAATATAACAGCACCCCCACCCCCATCTACTGCAAACTCCTCCTCCGTGGGTGTGTCTCTGGTGGCTCGCTCGCTCTGAGTGCTGCTTGTGTCAGGCGAGTCTCTGCTGCCTGGATGGCGGCCGCTCGTCGGGGCAGTCTGGATCGGGCTCGCTCATTTCTGGGGTTTCGGTTGTGAGCTAGGATGAAGCTGCGTCCGATTCTGGGCTTTCTGGGCTTTCTGCTGTGCATTTCAAAGTGTGCTGCACCCAGAGTGTATTTTCGGAGCCCCCCACCGTTGTGCGCCGGCTCCCAGCGCGACAGCGAAAAGCATGACATGAGAATGGTTTCATCACGGCTTTTTCTGCTGTTTTTACTCAACTTTCTGCACTGTCGCCACCTAATGGGTCGGTAAAATAGGTTATACACATTCAACATGCCCCAAACTTTTACAGGAGATATATTAGGCTTTGATCCACGTCCCACCGTCAAAAAACGCAATTGACGACTTTAGTCGTCATTGGCACTGAACGTTACTTTTTCAATTGACGACTTTAGTCGTCATTGGCACTCAATGAGTTAATGGCACATTTCTCATTTAATGACATGCTTGAAAATAGATCGCTGTTAGGTGAAAACGTAACTCCAGATGGGAGGATTTTCCATGCTTTTACCTCACTTGAAGGATTTAATTTGTTTGAGAAATCTCAACTACTGTTTGGCAGATTAAACCCTGTCAAAACCTTTCAGGTTGAGTCCAGAACACACGGCGGTCCAGCTAAACACAACACTGCCTCTCTGTGTTTCTGAACAGTTGACATTTTGGAGACGACTCACTGGAAGAGCCGAGGAGAGGAAGGAATTCCTGAAGTTAACCCCAGAACAGGGAGGGGAGGGGCGGAGCTGTGTATGTACAGATCAATGCTGCCATCTAGTGCCGCTTTTCAGAACTGCTTTACTCATTCATCCATTTCCCCCTCAGCCTGAGTGGTGAAGTGAACCTCTCTGTTTTTATTAAGTCAAGCTGCTTTATTGGTATGAAATAAAAAAGTACACATTGCCAAAGCAAGGTCATCAAATTCAAAATCTCTCTCTCTCTCTCTCTCTCTCTCTCTCTCTCTCTCTCTCTCTCTCTCTCTCTCTCTCTCTCTCTCTCTCTCTCTCTCTCTCTCTCTCTCTCTCTCTCTCTCTAGAGGCTTTATTGGCATGACCATAGTGAATTACAGTATTGCCAAAGCACATTGTACATGGTAGAACAGACAGAGGGAAAAATACAGTTTGTAACATACAAAACGGAAAACATTATGTTACTGTAACAACAACCAACCATGTCAACAATATTTTGTAATGAAATATATACAGATATATACATATTGTGCGTGAAATAGAGAGAGGGAAGGGGAAGTGTGTTTGCGTGCGTGCGTGCGTGTGTGTGTTTGTTTGTTTGTGTGGCGTGATGTGCTTTTTCTGGAGGTGTGAATACCACACACACACACACACTGTGTGTGTGTGTGTGTGTGTGGTATTGGGATGTGCTTTTTCTGGAGAGGTGTGTGTGTGTGTGTGTGTGTGTGTGTGTGTGTGTGTGTGTGTGTGTGTGTGTGTGTGCGTGTGCGTGTGCGTGCGTGTGCGTGTGCGTGTGTGTGTGTGTGGACGAGGTGTTCACTCACTGTCCCTCAGACTGTGACAAGTCACATATTAGCTGCTGTGTTGCATCTTGTCCTCTCCTCTCCCAGCAGGACAGGTAGTTTGTTGATGTTAGGGAAGCTTCTGAAGCCTGGGTGGGTCTGTTCCATTATGGGGTAACATGTCTGATAGTCTCTCTCTCTCTCTCTCTCTCTCTCTCTCTCTCTCTCTCTCTCTCTCTCTCTCTCTCTCTCTCTCTTTCTCTCTCTCTTTCGATTTATATTTGTAGCGAGACATTGACTTATTGTGTTTAAAAAACAAACTGTATGATAGTGCTGTCATCGTTAGGTGAACAGAAAAAATGCTAATTGAACTTGCTTGATTAACTAATAGCAATGTGTGGAGGGCCACATACATTATAGTATGTTTTGAGAGACAAGCTGAGGGCCACTTAAGATCAGTCAAAGAGCCGCATCTGGCCCCCCGGGGCCGGACTTTGGACATGTCTGCTTTTAAATAACATTTTTTTTTTTAATAATAATCGACAACACTACTGTACTCCCTTCTCCAACAGTTAAGAACCTCGGGGTGTTTCTAGATAACCAGTTATCCTACTCTGCCTTTATCGCAGCGACTGCCCGTTCCTGTAGGCTCTCACTTTATAACATTCGAAAAATCCGTCTATTCCTCACTAAAGAGGCGACTCAACTCTTGGTCCAGGCGCTTGTCATCTCGCGTCTAGACTACTGCAACGTTCTGTTGGCCGGGCTACCTGCCTCGGCCATCCGACCCCTTCAGCTTATCCAAAACGCCGCAGCCCGTCTGGTGTTCAACTTACCAACATTTTCTCATGTCACTCCCCTTTTTCGCGACCTTCACTGGCTTCCCATCCTGGCACGCATCAGGTTCAAGACACTGGTGCTGGCCTAGCGGTCAGTTCACCGGTCAGCCCCGCCATATCTGCAATCTTTGGTAAGTTTCCAAACTTTGCATCGCTCCCTCCGCTCCTCTACCTGTCCAGCTCGCCTTGCCCCTCCACCACTACGTGGGCCCGGAGGTCGCTTGTCCCGATCGCAACTTTTTTCCTCACTGGCTCCTCAGTGGTGGAATGAGCTTCCCCCCTCGATCAGAATGGCCGAATCACTGGCAATTTTTCATCGGAGACTAAAGACCCACCTCTTCGGCCTACACCTGGGCCCTTCTGAATCTTAACCATTTCTTAAACGCTCACATGCTGCTAGCTACGCCCCTGACTATTTTTAACAGTATTTGTATCCCCATAAGGTGTTACTCTAGTTCATGATAGACCAGGATATTTGACTCTTATTGATTGTATTACATGCTTTTTACTACACTACGTTCTTATATTTATTACTTTCAACTGTTCTGTGTATTTCTTATGTATTCTGATGAGATGTGATGTTGTAAGTCGCTTTGAACAAAGGCGTCTGCTAAATGCAATAAAGTAAAGTAAAGTAAAGTAAATGATCTTCTGAAAGAGATGATCTTCTGCTGACGTCACTGCCTGGAGAGAGAGGAATAAGAAGAGTTCAGACACCGTTATAATACAGATAATAAAGTTGTGCACTATTGGGACGGATTCCATCCTTTTTTAGATTTGTATTATGCAAAAGTGTGCACGGTTAGTCCGAAAGGTCTGAAACTGGGCGCCATATATAGATTCTGGGGTATGGAAAACAGTGACACTATTCAGGTTAGAGGACACTTCCTGTCAGCCAGTCAAAATAAATGACTCACTATTAGAGGACAGAATCTGTCCTATTGACTTCCAGTCAAAGTGCTATTTTTGGGCCTCTAGCTATTTTTTTAACATAGCATTGACAAAAACCATGCTCTCATCATGGACACTGGAATTGTAATAAATAAATAAATGCTCTCATCATGGACATTGGTATTGTAATAAATAAATAAATGGCGGTTGGTTAAACTTGCATGGCCTTAAAGTCATTTCTATTGTTTTCCCATTGGTTTTAATGATAAAAAAGTGTAATTTTTCAACTTCCGACATTTTTGCATAAAAGCATGAATTCTGATGTTAGACATTCATCCTGGATTCAAGGCTTCACATTTGTAGTTTTTACTGTGTATTCTGTATTTTACTGAGTATTTCGCACCAGTTTCCCATGTTTGGCAATTGGCATGAGGATCAATTTCATGCAGTTTACATGAACTTGATCCATATAATGCCAAATGCCAAATGCCAAATGGAAATGGTGGAAAATGTGAAAATACAGTGAAAACGACACATTTGAAGCCTTACCTCCATTATGAATGCTTAACATCATCAGGTAATTAATTGTTTTTGCAACAATGGCTGCAACTCCAAAAGTCACACTTTGTCAAACTGCTGTTTTCTGGCAGAAAACCACAAAAAAGTGTGAATTTCGGAGAGACGAGAGAGACGGACGAACATCGTTACATCATTTTTGTCTGTCGTGCATTAAAACTAAAGAAACCTGTTTTGAAAATGTAAGGAGTAGAAAGTACAGAGATTTGTCTTGAATGAATGTAGACGGCAAAAGTAAAGAAAAATAAATACTCAGTAAAGTACAGATAGCTGAAAATACTAATTACGGTAAGTACTGTACAGTAACAAAGTATTTGTACCAGGTTATTTTTCCCATCTCTGTTAATAGACAATATGTGTTCCCTAATCTACAGAGTTACAGCAGCAGGTTCCAGAGCAGATGACTTGAGACACGACTGGCAGCTAAAAGCAACATGTGGGGCGGTCAGGATGAGCTGTTGCACAACCCGGGTCACCGTGACTCAATATTACAACATCAGAAAAACATCAGAAATCTGTTTAGTTTCTGACAGATTTCAAATGCCAAGTGTCTGACACAAGCCTGACATCCTCATGAAAAATAACATGTCATCCCTTGCTCAGTTCCATGCTGTATCACTATCATTTGACCGACATGTGTGATTTAAAATGTCGTCAATGTGAAAGTTCCTGAGTTCCTCTTTAGAACAGAGAATGTTGTCAGCTGTGATCTTTTCCATGTGGTTCTAACAGGACAGAGGACACTAGACCCTTTTCACTGGAAACGAGAAATGAGAAAATAAAGTACAGAAACAAAAGCCTTTTTTCAGACATGCAGTGAACTCCTGAAGATATCCAGACGTTACTCAGATGGGGTCTGAACACGATTGTCCTTTGTGAGCGTGCCCCCGCACAGACGGATCTTGAGTTGGGTCAATTTCCACTTTTTGCCGGTTCGATCCAGTGTAGCAGCTTAAACTGCTTTGATTTCATGCCAACCAACTGAACCGACATTATGCCAGGTGAGAGATGAGATGAGATAAACTTTATTGTCCCAGAAGGGAAATTTGTCTTGGGCAAAAAGTGCCCGTAGCCACATCCTGTGTTACAAACACACAAGAACACACAAACAGGACAGACACAGCATTACAACAACACAAGAACACACAAACAGGACAGACACAGCATTGCAAAAACACAAGAACACACAAACAGGACAGACACAGCATTACAAAAACACAAGAACACACAAACAGGACAGACACAGCATTGCACTAAGACACAGTGGTGTAGCCACATCCAGCATTACAAAAACACAAGAACACACAAACAGGACAGACACAGCATTGCACCAAGACACAGTGGTGGAGATGCCAACTGAGACATGAAATTGCACAAGCCCTATTGCACAATTTGTTTAAATCATACATACCCGTAGGTAAAAAAAAAGAATATAAAATCAACAATAAAACCAGCAGCGAGATATTGGATAAAAGAATAAAAGAGTAAAAGAATAAAACATTAAAATAAGATTAAATGAAAAATAAAAGAAATAAGATAAGAAGGTAAAACATGGGGCTAAGATTACCGTTCCTACTTAAAGTGCCTCCACCTACATACTATGGGTTGTTACAACCTGGAGGAAGAGCAGGCTGTTTGTTCAGAAGTGTAATCGAGGTAGGGAGGAAGGAGAGCTTATAGCGGTTGCTCCTGTATCTGCTGGCTCTGAATCTTCTGCCAGAAGGTAACAACTCATATTCTGAAAATAAAATGTGAGAAGGGTCGGTCAGAGCTC
Organism: Poromitra crassiceps; assembly: GCF_964638095.1. Taxonomy (NCBI): domain Eukaryota; kingdom Metazoa; phylum Chordata; class Actinopteri; order Beryciformes; family Melamphaidae; genus Poromitra; species Poromitra crassiceps. The sequence continues at coordinate 5,151,514 of NC_139640.1, forward strand.
TATGAGCCAGGCTGATGACCTTTCTCTCAAAGATGGACTGGAGCGTCAGTGATTCTTTCTTGCCGATCACTTTCATGGCTGTGTTCACCATTTTTAAAATCCTAGATTTGAGCTTGACTGTGAGAGACCCAAACCATGCCGCCATGCCATATCTGATCCGATGCATAGCCGAGCCCGTAGAGAGAGCTTCGGGCCCCGCTCTTACACAGTAGGTCGCCGACCCCCAGGAACAACGCAAATAATGTCACCCTCAAAACCACAGAGGATAAAGTTGCAGCGGAGCTGGAAATCTACGAGCAGGAGGAAGTGATTGACGGAGAATTCGAACTGTTAGCGTGGTGGGGAACCAACGAGTCTCGCTTTCCATTGTTGGCAAATGTAGCGCAGAAGTACTTGAGCATTTGCGCTACAAGCAGTCCATTAGAGAAAGTGCACAGCAGGGGATATTGTTACACCTCAAAGGTCTCAACTGAAGCCAGCAAAAGACATGCTCACGTTTCTGGCCAAGAATTTGCAGAGGATTATATGGCTGAGAAACCCTAAACCTGAACCTAAACCCTAAACCTATAATGACATGCAGGTTCTAAATGGCATTATTTTGTATCTTAACTGCATAGTTTTTAGTGTTTTGAACATAACGTATGGGTAGAAGCCTGTGTTGAGTCTCTCTCTCAGAGCTGCTGTGTTGTATTCTCAGCTGGTGGTGGGGACCGCTACAGGGCGTGTTTTCACACCACCACTTATTTAAGTTCACTGTTTTGCTGTGTGGTGTTTTTGGAAAATGGCACATTGATGATGTGTGAAAAACATTGACAGTAAGATGGACAGAGTGTGTGTGATGTCCAGAGATGCTCACAAGTCACTTTTTCCAAGTCCAAGTCAAGTCTCAAGTCTTTGGTCACAAGTCCAAGTCAAGTCTTTGGTCACAAGTCCAAGTCCCCATCTCTGGTGACATCACCCATTAATTTTGGACTGATGTTTTGGAGCGTCTCCACTTGGCGTTTTGGCTGCTGCCATCTTATTTTCCCCTCGCTGTCAGGTGAGAATTAGCGGCTGGCGACTGCACGTGTATCAGAGGAAGCTTGTAGCTAGTCTACAACTCTCCCCAGATCGGCGGAGAAAATGACGGCACAGTGGCTCAGTGGTTAGCACTGTCCCCTCACAGCAAGAAAGTCGTGTGTTTGAATCTCCACCCCGAGATCTTTCTGTGTGGAGCTTGCATGTTCTCCCGCTGTCTAAAGACATGCTGTGTTTGTGTACTATCATAATGTAATGTAGTAAAATGTGTAGTAGGTAACTATGTTGTGTGTAGATATGATGTAGTATGTGACTGTGATGATGCTACTGTATGTAACAGTAGTATTGTATCCCGTGTTGTGATATGTTCCCACACGGACGTGAGATAGTGTAACACCAGGAGCGGAGAATGCAGAATGTTGTCAGAGCGCTGAATGACAAATACAACGTGTTTAAAAAAAAAATGTAAGCCACTAAAGAGCTTTAATGGTCCATTCTATAGAGAAAGCAGATAGAATGAAACACTGTATGTAAACTTTAAAGCCCTTTGAGATAAGCTTGTGTGATAAACTGAACTGAAGTGAAAAAGGGGCGGGGAAGAAAAAGATAGGTGTGATCAAGTGTTTTGCTGTGCAGCGTTTATGAATGTTATGAATGTTATGTTATGAATGTGTGAAATGAAAAGTGTGAAGAGATCACATGACAAACACAGGCGAGGTGTCACACTGCCCTGACAGATGAGCCAAAACTCTCACTTCTCTCTTTAGCTCAAGTGTTGAACTGTAAAACATTTAGGCTCGTCTTTACTCAAACACTACATCTCACAGTCAAGTCATCATGTTAACAGAATGGAAGCAACAGAGAGATTATATTACAGTCGATTCATTTGGAGTCATGTGTGTTTTATGGCTGCATTATATTTGATATTTAGTGTTTTTTGTGTCTGTCTTATCCAGAGAAACTCATGATGAGGCCAGCAGCTCCTAGATCAGTCATTCTGTCTTATCCAGAGAAACTCCTGATGAGGCCACCAGCTCCTAGATCAGTCATTCTGTCTTATCCAGAGAAACTCATGATGAGGCCACCAGCTCCTAGATCAGTCATTCTGTCTTATCCAGAGAAACTCATGATGAGCCCACCAGCTCCTAGATCAGTCATTCTGTCTTATCCAGAGAAACTCCTGATGAGGCCACCAGCTCCTAGATCAGTCATTCTGTCTTATCCAGAGAAACTCATGATGAGGCCACCAGCTCCTAGATCAGTCATTCTGTCTTATCCAGAGAAACTCATGATGAGGCCAGCAGCTCCTAGATCAGTCATTCTGTCTTATCCAGAGAAACTCCTGATGAGGCCACCAGCTCCTAGATCAGTCATTCTGTCTTATCCAGAGAAACTCATGATGAGGCCACCAGCTCTAGATCAGTCATTCTGTCTTATCCAGAGAAACTCATGATGAGGCCACCAGCTCCTAGATCAGTCATTCTGTCTTATCCAGAGAAACTAATGATGAGCCCACCAGCTCTTAGATCAGTCATTCTGTCTTATCCAGAGAAACTCCTGATGAGGCCACCAGCTCCTAGATCAGTCATTCTGTCTTATCCAGAGAAACTCATGATGAGGCCACCAGCTCCTAGATCAGTCATTCTGTCTTATCCAGAGAAACTCATGATGAGGCCAGCAGCTCCTAGATCAGTCATTCTGTCTTATCCAGAGAAACTCATGATGAGGCCACCAGCTCCTAGATCAGTCATTCTGTCTTATCCAGAGAAACTCATGATGAGGCCACCAGCTCCTAGATCAGTCATTCTGTCTTATCCAGAGAAACTCATGATGAGCCACCAGCTCCTAGATCAGTCATTCTGTCTTATCCAGAGAAACTCCTGATGAGGCCACCAGCTCCTAGATCAGTCATTCTGTCTTATCCAGAGAAACTCATGATGAGGCCACCAGCTCCTAGATCAGTCATTCTGTCTTATCCAGAGAAACTCCTGATGAGGCCAGCAGCTCCTAGATCAGTCATTCTGTCTTATCCAGAGAAACTCATGATGAGGCCACCAGCTCCTAGATCAGTCATTCTGTCTTATCCAGAGAAACTCATGATGAGCCCACCAGCTCCTAGATCAGTCATTCTGTCTTATCCAGAGAAACTCATGATGAGCCCACCAGCTCCTAGATCAGTCATTCTGTCTTATCCAGAGAAACTCATGATGAGCCCACCAGCTCCTAGATCAGTCATTCTGTCTTATCCAGAGAAACTCATGATGAGCCCACCAGCTCCTAGATCAGTCATTCTGTCTTATCCAGAGAAACTCCTGATGAGGCCACCAGCTCCTAGATCAGTCATTCTGTCTTATCCAGAGAAACTCATGATGAGGCCACCAGCTCCTAGATCAGTCATTCTGTCTTATCCAGAGAAACTCCTGATGAGGCCACCAGCTCCTAGATCAGTCATTCTGTCTTATCCAGAGAAACTCCTGATGAGGCCAGCAGCTCCTAGATCAGTCATTCTCAAGGACCCTCATTTAGTCCACATCAGAGCCACAGACCCCATTTGATGAGATGATGTCTCAAATACTACTGTTGTATATGTTTTACTGTTACATATGATTTAGTCCAGAACTCCATGACTGTCTGTATTGTAGGTAAAGAGATCAGTCAACACTTGCGAACATCTCTCGTTATATTCAGTTTATAACATAATATTATATAACAGTTTGTTTGAAAGTAATTTTGTAATTTTGTGGTTATGGCCGAAGTGGCTGCCGCAAACCGTTTCATTTCACTTCCTGATGACACCGGCCCGCAGACAGACTAATCATTAAAAATCATCAAGACAACACTGGCTGATTCACTCGGCTTCAAGCGAGCCTACTCTGCGTTGGTCTCGTCTAATATTAGAGGTAAGACGTGAGGCATCGATATTAAATTTAGACTGTTTAATAACAATCGGAAATAAGCTGGTTTGGAAATTGAAATAATAGCTAGCTTTTATAGCTACCTGGCTACTGCGCTGTAGACAACGTCCTCGTCCACCTGATGCTGCCCACAACCTACCGGCCTGAAAACACACAGAGTCATAGAGGAGACATTTCATCAGTTAGAACATTTCAGACAGAATATCACTTCATGTAACACACTCCATGTAACACACTCCATGTAACACACTCCATGTGTAACACACTCCATGTAACACACTCCATGTAACACACTCCATGTAACACACTCCATGTGTAACACACTCCATATAACACACTCCATGTAACACACTCCATGTAACACACTCCATGTAACACACTCCATGTAACACACTCCATGTAACACACTCCATGTAACACACTCATGTAACACACTCCAGCATCAGACCAGACCAGACCCAGGTCAGACCAGCAGCAGGAAGACTTAGAAGACTGTGGGCCCTATCTTCGCGGTAATTAAATAAATAGTTGTTTTCTGACTTTCTATGTACTGTCAAATCACATAGCTCCATAACTCCAGACCATGACTGACCTTTGGGCGCCGGCAGCCGTCCCCCCCAATGTTGAATCGGTGGCTACGGCCTTGCAGCACCCCCTACCTAAAAGTACTTCCAGCGCCACTGACAGTACACGCCTGGGTATACACTGTCATGAAATGTACACAAATATGTCAGTCAGCCTAGTGCCTGTAACCTGGCAGAATTTGTAGCCCATAAATTAACTAATAACTTGGCCAATTGTATGTAACATACAAAATAAAGCAAACGGTAATGTCTAAGAATTCAAAGACATGTAACTGGCTCGTTAAACTCGCATTCAGGATAACCCCTCGGAGATTCCAGGCCGGCAGGCAGCATTCATGCCTTGGATTCTCCGCTCCGATCCACACGAAGGCAGTTGGCTGCCTGGTTCTCTGTGGATCCCACTCATGTTGCACCACAACACGCTGAATCCCACTGGATTTGGGGGCAGAACATGCCAGGATTGGCCAACGTCAAATCCAGTCCCCAGAATTGTCAAATCAAATCATCGAGACGCAATGGCCCGCCTCTCAACTCTCTGTCATCTCAGACAAATTTGTTTTCAGTCTGAAACGTCTCCGACCCTCGCGTCATTTGGGTTCCGTTGGGTTCAGCTCGTCTTTAAGACGAGCAAGTGAACTGTGCTCAGTTTTTTGACATTTTGGAAGTAGACTCAGTCATTTCTAACCAGTGCAGATGGAATATGATGATTCTGCATAAGCTTAAAATTCACACACTGAGCAGTTCAAACGTACTTGGTTGCAGCAGGGCGTGTTTGTGTTTGAACTGGACGGAGGCGTAGCTCATGTCGTCCACAGCTCCACCGTCTGCCTGCCCACGCCCCGCTCGCCCTGCTCGCCCCGCTCGCCCCGCGCTGCCAGGCTGCACGTTACTGTAGACTGCATCTGAAGGCTGAGGGAGAGAGAGA
>NC_139640.1:5159654-5164654 GCF_964638095.1 Poromitra crassiceps
AAAAACATTATAGATCACTGTGTGGTGAAGAGTTATGGGAGCTGAGTGCAGCAACCCAGAGTCCACACACACACACACACACACACACACACACACACACACACACACACACACACACACACACGCGCTGCGCGTGTTATTGATGGTGTTACCTGAGCAGTTCATCTGCAGGCTGACAGTTGAATAGTCAGACCATGTTAGTAAACACTCCCTCAGTGTAGATCCAGACTGAAGACAGTCAAAACTGTCTTCAGTCATCCATACAGATCTTCTTTCTGAGGAATCCTCTCTCCTTTCTGTGTAAACAGCAGAGCCACAGTCCAGCTGTCTGCACACTACAGCTGCTGACTTCAGGTTCCAGTCAGACCAGCTGGCCACTGGTCTCCAGACTCCATGTTGTCTCATCTCCAGTTTCACCAGCACAGCTGCTGGCTCCTCCCACCAACCTGACAGCTGAACAGAGACAAGAGAGTCATTAGTAAAAGAAGTAAAGTCACTTTGAATTAGGGCTGAAACAGATCACAAAACTCACAGTTCAGATTGTATCATGCTATTGAGTCACAGATCAGATCAGTTTTCAGTTCAGCAAAAATATATTCAAAATGTGATACTCTGGCTCTTTTATCTATATTGAAAAAACATTTCAAATATAAAAACAGTGCATGTGGTCCTAAGATCTCCCTAAGTTGCCAGTAAACATCACAATCATGTGATCTATAAAGTGCCAAAGTCACACCCTCTTCAGGGTTCTGCATAAGACCTAGGGATTCCATCCACCATTCATTTTCTAATAGACGTTTCATAACATCTTTATAAAAGAGTTTTACTTGGTCAAACCAAACAATTCAGCTAGATAGGGGCGGCTGTGACTCAGGAGGTAGAGCCTGTCGTCCACCAACCAGAAGGTCGGTGGTTCGATCCCCAGCTCCTCCAGTCTGCATGTCGAAGTGTCCCTGGGCAAGACACTGAACCCCAAATTGCTCCCAATGGCTGTGCCAGCACCCTGCGTGGCAGCTGGCCACCCTCGGTGTGTGAATGGGTGAATGTAGGCACATTGTAAAGCTCTTTGGATAAAAGCACTATATAAATGCAGTCAATTTACAATCCATAGATTTAGGATGGTGAGAGACCATAGAACATTTCACCATGAAGGAGAAGCAGACTAAAGAAATGCACGTCCTCCCCACCCCCTTTTTCTCTTCTTTGTGACATGTTCTCTGCTCTCTCCTGATTCTAAATAGCTGAATGGTTTGACCAGTAAAACTCCTTTTATAAGGATTTTTCTAAACGTCTATGAATATGAATATGATGAATGTGAAAAATGAATAGTGGATGAAATCTCTTAGGTTGTACGGTCCGTTGCACCATTACCTTGAATAGAACAGCACTGAAGCTAAATCCAAGCTGCAGCTCCTCTCCTACCTGAGCAGGTGAGTCCAACAGCTTTGCCAGGTGAGCAGGTGTTTCTAGCTGAGCCTGAGCTTCCACAGTCGAGGAGAACAGACTCACTGCCTTCACACTGGAACTCTTTGGTCCACATTGGAGTCTCCCTGTCTCCATAGAGCGCCCCCTGGAGGACTGAAGGAGCCCCACAGTCAAGCTCCCTACAGACCACCTCTGCATCCTGCTGGTCAAAGTCAGCTTCACACACTGAGGACCACGACTGGTTAGACTTCACCTCCAGTCTGCCTGAGCACAGACTAGTACCATTCACCAGCCTCACAGAGTCTGGAGAGAGAGAGAGAGAGAGAGAGAGAGACACACACAGAGCCTGTCAATCATCTGTCATGTCGTGCATCACCCAGGTGGGTGCTACACATCGGTGGTGGATGAGTTGACGCCTCCTCCCCTGAGATGTGAAACACTTTGATATCTAGAAAGGTGCTATATAAATCCAGACAATTATGATTATTATTCCTGCACTGACTATCTGCAGCGTGCTGATCTCTGTACATAGACATACTGTAGAATATACAAACAGAACAGACACAGAGTAGCCTGCTGCAGGAAGGAGTCCAGAAGTAACACTAACATGTAAAAGACAATGGGATTTTTGTATTGGAATTTAGGTTCAATAGAGACACTGCAAAATGCGTCATCATTCAGAAGCCACGCCCAAGACGGGGGAAAACACAAGGAAGCACTGCCTGAGGACAGCAGCTAGCAAAACAAACTGCGGCTAAAGGTGCGTTCACACAGAGATATTTATTTTTCGCTCTGTCGCTTGATTCAACCCTTTGGAATCGCTCTGTCGCTCTGTTTAAATCGCTCATCAACAGGCACACGAAATGACGGACATGTGGGGGATATAACGTTACGCAATGTCATGCTGTTTGTCCACTAGGAGCCACCGTCATTGTTTACAAGCTAAAGCCTATCAGCGTTGTTGGATATTAAAAGAAGTATTTTCATATTTGCTAACATGTAATGCTTATGCTCATACTGCAATGTGACCTGTGCCTTATATATCTGTACACCCTGTGCAAACATTCTGTGCTGCTGGGTTCAGCAAGTTGCTAGACGACCTCAGGCCACGAGTTATTTATGAGCGTCTCTGTTCGAACGAGATGACCTCAAACCGTTAGTTTTAGAGTGGCAGTTTGACAGCTCAAACACCCACAGGGTATATACGTTCAAACTGTCTTTGAGGTGTCGTGAGAAGGCGCATAGTGTGCAGTTTCCATATATGAGCTGGAAGAACCAGTTTCCGCATGTTGCTTCTTGTGTAACCGCTAGTTGTTCAATAAAAGGGCGAGCAGCGGAAGAAGGAGCCAGACGTGTCTACGAGTCGTACAGAGGTGTAGCTCAGACATGGTCTCCTTGCTGCTCGCAAGTAAAACATTGAAACTCCGGAGTCTCTGTCATCTTTGATCACTGGGTGTTGGTCTGTGAAAAGAACAGCGTGGGCTTTCACTCATTCAGAAACCCATCAAGCGTGCTCCTAATGCGAGCTCCATTCCGGTAGGACAGACTTCACTTCATGTCAGCTGTCAGCCTGTCAATGCGGTTTGTTGCCACACAATAAACCAGCGGTTTGTTCCAAGCCAGTGTGATCCTTGACTCACTGTCACACTGCAGCCAATCAGCGTTGAGCGGCGAGCGACTGATGCCAGCGTATTTTCGCTCGAGTTGAGATATTTCATCTCGGGCGACGAGCGTATTTTCTCCCTATCGCTCTGTCTCTGCCGCTCGGACGGCCAGCGATTTTTCTCCCAGGCGAATATACGCTCAATCGCTCGTTTGCATTGACTTTGTATGTAAACTCGACGCCAGCTAAAAACTTTAATAGGTCGGTGTGAACGCACCTTAACCAGGGGGAACGGAGGAACTCTCGTCAGATAGAAATAGTTTTGCGGGGTTTTACAGAGATTTGGACAGTTTTCTTTTTAGATAATGTCAAAAGATTATTTCAGTACACTTCCTCCAACGGAGAGGGAAAGGTACATCGAGAAAATGAACTCAGTTGGCCTGGAGCAGTGTCCCTTTTCATTGCCCAAGCAATGCTGGATAAACGATCCCAGTGGCCTGAAGTGAAATACTATGACATGAGCTTTTAGGCATGTTTACATTAATGAAAATAACGCTGGTGTAACATCAGACAGATGGCATCAGACGTGCTGGCGTTCTCCTATGTCACGTAGTTGCACACAAAGATCGTATATACGGAAGATGAACACTCCAACTTGACAGCTAAATCCACATTTTCTTCTCGCCAATTCTCAATGGCTTCCTTGTTTTGCTCGGGAGTACAAAAAAACTTTAATTGGTGATTTTTTACATTTGTTGTGTGTGCAGCCCACCACACAACAGCTTTTAGCTATGTTTAATTCAAGGAAAATGACGCTGGTGAATGGGAGTGAACGGACCGATTTCCCCCGTGATGGGCATGGCCTATTTCATGCAGTGTCTCTATGCCTGAAATCAGGTCTGTGGTTCACAAAGGTTTATGAAACAGCAACGTTTGTGTTCAGCAAGATGATCTTCACAAACGAGGATGACTTTTATGACTTTTGAAGCACAAATAAATGTTTTAAGCAGTTTTCATAAAACACTTCAAAAGGCACTTCCAGGGTAAACCTACAAAAATACATCATCCCTGTGGCACTCTATTTACATGCATGTTCACACACTTCTCTTCCTGTAGGAGGCCATTGTCCTGCATAACTGTACAGTTCAGTCCAATGTAAACCACTGAGTGTCACTGTGACAGAGGAAGCAAGAGACTGTGAACATTACTGTCATAGTTGATGTCATTGATGGTTTTACCTGAGCAGTTGATCTGCAGGGTGCTGTGAGAGTAAGAGACAGACTGTGTTTCTAAACACTCCCTCAGTGTAGATCCAGACTGAAGACAGTAAGAACTGAACATCAATACAGATCTTCTTACTGAGGAATCCTCTCTCCTTTCTGTGGAAACAGCAGAGCCACAGTCCAGCTGTCTGCACACCACAGCTGCTGACTTCAGGGTCCAGTCAGACCTCCTGTCATCCACTGGTCTCCAGACTCCATGTTGTTTCATCTCCAGTTCACCAGCACAGCTGCTGGCTCCTCCCACCAACCTGACAGGCTCTGAACAGAGACAAGAGAGTCATTAGTAAAATAAGTAAAGTCACTTTGAATTAGGGCTGAAACAGATCACAAAACTCATAGTTCAGATTGTATCACGCTATTGAGTCACAGATCAGATCAGTTTTCAGTTCAGTAAAAATAATAATTAAAAATGTGATACTTTGGCTCTTTTATTTACGTTGAAAAAACATTCAAATATAAAAACAGTGCATGCATGTGGTCAGCATGGTGGTACACAAATAAAACAAGAATATGAAATGAAATAAACATAATAATTATTTACTCAAAAAAACTCAATTAGAGTGTTTTTATTGGTCAAAAGTAACTTTTCAAAACTCTTCATACAGTCTGCATTACCAACATGCATCTTCATCATCTCACCTCCAAAACTCACTCAAACCACCAAAACACTTCATACATGTCTCACAATA
>NC_139640.1:5169654-5199654 GCF_964638095.1 Poromitra crassiceps
ATAGTCATTAGTAAAATAAGTATAGTCACTTTGAATTAGGGCTGAAACAGATCACAAAACTCACAGTTCAGATTGTATCACGCTATTGAGTCACAGATTAGATCAGTTTTCAGTTCAGTAAAAATAATAATTAAAAATGTGATACTTTGGCTCTTTTATCTTTGTTGAAAAAACATTCAAATATAAAAACAATGCATGCATGTTGATAGAGAATAGAATTTCTCTTCTCCGCTAAATGTGATAATTATAACAGCCTATCTAAACCAAATAAATTGAAGCCATGAGTCTAGGAAGATGTCTCATAAAAGTATATCTCTATCACATGTGGTCAGCATGGTGGTACACAAATAAAACAAGAATATGAAATTAAATAAACATAATAATTATTTACTCAAAAAACAGAGTTGGAAGAAATAAACTCTATTAGAGTGTTTTTATTGGTCAAAACTGAAGCCGCTTTTTCAAAACTCTTCATACAGTCTGCATTACCAACATGCATCTTCATCATCTCACCTCCAAAACTCACTCAAACCACCAACACACTTCATAAATGTCTCACAATAAGCTCACACACACACACACACACACACACACACACACACACACACACACACACACACACACACACACACACACACACACACACACACACCACACACACACAGCTCCTCTCCTACCTGAGCAGGTGAGTCAACCACTTTGCCAGGTGAGCAGGTGTTTCTAGCTGAGCCTGAGCTTCACAGTCCAGGAGAACAGACTCACTGCCTTCACACTGGAACTCTTTGGTCCACATTGGAGTCTCCCTGTCTCCATAGAGCGCCCCTGGAGGACTGAAGGAGCCCCACAGTCAAGCTCCCTACAAAACCACCTCCTGCATCCTGCTGGTCAAAGTCAGCTTCACACACTGAGGACCATGATGGTTAGACTTCACCTCCAGTCTGCCTGAGCACAGACTAGTACTATTCACCAGCCTCACAGACTCTGGAGAGAGAGAGAGAGAGAGGGGGGGGGGGGGGGGGGGGGGGGGGGGAGAGAGAGAGGGGGGGGGGGGGTCACCAAAGTATTCCAGAGCAACACCACACACACACACACACACACACACACACACACACACACAACACACACACACACACATTAGAAAGTGTTGCTGACATGGTTGTATTTTTGTACTCTCATGTTACAGTAACATTGTTTTATGTTAAATAATGGGAGGCTTACTTTGTACAACCCTGTGCAATGTGCTTTATACTCACTATGATCATGTGATACATCCAATAACACCTCTTTGAATTGAATAAGAGGGAGAGAGAGAGAGGGAGAGAGAGAAAGAGAGAGTGTGAGGGAGAGTGAGGGAGAGAGAGAGAGAGAGAGTGAGAGAGGGAGAGATGAGAGCGTGAGAGAGAGAGAGAGAGAGGGAGAGAGAGAGAGAGAGAGTGATAGACGGGGAGGGATTGAGGGAGAGAGAGAGGAGTGAATTGAGAGAGAGAGGGGGGAGAGAGAGAGTGTGTGAGAGAGGGAGAGAGAGAGTTAATGAATGAGAGAGTTAGAGATGGAGTGAATGAGAGAGAGGGAGGGAGTGTGTGAGAGAGAGGGAGGATTGAGAGAGAGAGAGAGGGAGAGAGAGAGAGAGAGAGAGTGTGTGTGTGTGTGTTGTGTGTGTGTGTGTGTGTGTGTGTGTGTGTGTGTGTGAGAGAGAGAGAGAGAGAGAGAGAGAGAGAGATTTTAACAAGTTACAAAAACAATATAGATCACTGTGTGGTGAAGAGTTATGGGAGCTGAGTGCAGCAACACAGAGTCCACACACACAGACACATGCAAGCACGCACGCACGTACGTGCGCGCACACACACACACACACACACACACACACACACACACACACACTCACACACACACACACACACACACACACACGTTATTGATGGTGTTACCTGAGCAGTTGATCTGCAGGCTGAGAGATGAAGAGACAGACGTGTCTAAACACTCCCTCAGTGTAGAGCCAGACTGAAGACAGTCAGGACTGAACCTCCATACAGATCTTTCTGAGGAAGCCTTTCTCATTTCTGTGTAAACAGCAGAGCCACAGTCCAGCTCTCTGCACACTACAGCTGCTGACTTCAGGCTCCAGTCAGAGTACAGGTCATACCACCTGTCACCCACTGGTCTCCAGACATCATGTTGTCTCATCTCCAGTTCACCAGCACAGCTGCTGGCTCCTCCCACCAACCTGACATCTGAACAGAGACAAGAGAGTCATTAGTAAAAGAAGTAAAGTCACTTTGAATTAGGGCTGCAACAGATCACAAAACTCACAGTTCAGATTGTATCACGCTATTGAGTCACATATCAGATCAGTTTTCAGTTCAGTAAAAATAATAATTAAAAATGTGATACTTTGGCTCTTTTATCTTTGTTGAAAAAACATTCAGATATAAAAACAGTGCATACATGTGGTCAGCATGGTGGTACACAAATAAAACAAGAATATTAAATTAAATAAACATAATTATTTACTCAAAAAACAGAGTTGGAAGAAATAAACTCTAATAGAGTGTTTTTATCGGTCAAAACTGAAGTCACTTTTTCAAAACTCTTCATACAGTCTGCATTACCAACATGCATCTTCATCATCTCACCTCCAAAACTCACTCAAACCACCAACACACTTTATACATGTCTCACAATAAGCTCATTCAACCATAAACATTGTTCTCACTGAGAAAGGACACACCCACACACATGCGCACGCGCGCAGCGCACACACACACACGCACTATGGGGTCCTATCAAAGTTATTATTCAAGGACAAACGTGCAGCAACGTGTGTGTGCCTGCGTGACCAACACGTAGCATATTGACGCTTTGTCCCGTCCCTTATGCGACCCATGAAACGACTTGGGCTTTCCGACTAAACTCAATGCAAACCCATAGAAGTCATCTTTGACGCTTATGGCAACTGCTCCCCCATCAGCCTAACTGCTCGCCCATTAGTCAACTGCTCACCCATTAGCGTCTAGGGGGAGGTTAGGTTTAGGCGCGGGGGGTGGGAGAGGTTAGGTTTAGGGTCTGGGGGAGGTTAGGTTTAGGCATGGGGGTGGGAGAGGTTAGGGTTAGGGTCTGGGGGAGGTTAGGTTTAGGCATGGGGGGTGGGAGAGGTTAGGTTTAGGGTTAGGGTCTGGGAGAGGTTAGTTCCTCCAGACCCTAATGGGGGAGCACTTGACTAACGGGGGAGCAGTTAGGCTAATGAGGGAGCAGTTAGGCTAATGGGGGAGCAGTTGCCATAAGCGTCAAAGATTACTTCCATGGGTTTGCATTGAGTTTAGTCGGAAAGCCCAAGTCGTTTCATGGGTCGCTCAAGGGTACCATGTTAGTAACAAGCGACGCACAAGGGACGGGACAAAGCGTCAATATGCTACGCGCTCGGAGTGAGAACGGGTTGGCGTGACTTAACATAGTCAATTTCGTTACGCGTTCACACACACACGCGTTCGCAGTTTTTGATACTACGCCACCGGATCTGAAGTTCCAAACGACTCAATAAACATGCGCAGCTATCGACTCAACGTGTCACACAACGCTTGACGTGTCATGTAGTTTCCCCATTGACTTGTAATGGTCACCAGGGCTGGACTGGGACCAAAAAAGCTACCTGCCATGTGTCAGACAGGCCCACAATTTCGAATCGGCCCAATTTTTCGAGCTCGCGCTCGCTTCGCTCGCGCTCGCATGGGTTGGGGATTTACTTATAAAGCCACATGTTATGACCCGGTCTAGGGGTTTTAGGTATAATCCCACACGGGCCCGGGCACGGGTACATTTCAGTTCCCCCCCCCCAAAAAAAAAAAACCTGACCGGCCCACTAGCGAGCGGCCCACCGGCCATTGCACCGGTAGAATTACATTGCAGTCCAGCCCTGATGGTCACGCGTGTACGCGTGCGCTTACGCGCTCTGACTGCGCACCCCCATTTACGCGTAAATGTACGCGTAATTATACGCGTAAATGTATGCGGGGTGCGCAGTCAGAGCGCGTAAACGCACGCATGAAGATAATAGAACAATTTCGTTACGCGTTCACACACACACCCGTTCACAGTTTTTGATGTTACGCAACCGGAAGTGTTTCTGCATCGCGCACAACATGAATGCGTAATTTTCCGCGTAAATGTACGCGAGGTGTGCAGTCAGAACGCGTAAGCGCACGCGTACACGCGTGACCATTACAAGTCAATGGGGAAACTACATGACACGTCAAGCGTTGTGTGACACCAAGGGCGTCGTTTTGGTCTCAAAGTTGGTAGGGTCGAGGACGGCAATTTGAGCTTTTTTTTTAACCTTTTTAGCCATATTTAGAGGAATATCTAATTTTAAATAAAAAAAAAAAGGTTTATTTTAACCTTTTTTAGCCATATTTATGTGTCCTGTCAGCATAATTGTAACTAACAAACACAAACTGTAGGTTTAGCCATCTAATCATGTTCTTTCACAAACAGCAGTGTGTGTGTACACCTACACACCAGTGTTAATTTTGGCAGCTATTTTAGATTTAGTCTTAGTCTTAGTCTTTTGGACGAAAATGCTTTTTCGTTTAGTCACATTTTAGTCATTTCTATCCTTGATAGTTTTAGTCTAGTTTTAGTCGACGAAAACTCAAAAGGATTTAGTCTAATTTTAGTCGACGAAAACTCATTGCATTTTAGTCAAGTTTTAGTCATTAGTTTTAGTCAAAAAATGTATGTCTTTAAAATAATTAAATTATGTCAATACAGGTATTGGAAATTGTAATCAAGGTTGACAGGCTGCAATTCATAGTTAACTCTCTTAACACCTTTACTTGTTTCCTTACCAGTTTGATAGCTCTAGCAGAGACTCTACAATCGATGGAGATGGAATGCTGCCTTGCTGTAGGCTACTGATGATCTACTAAGATTGTCCAAAATAAACATGCTGGCTAACATGAACTGCTAACGTTACATACAGCAGCCACATATGCTGTTCTAGACACACTGGGGGACAGCAACAGGTCTGAATGGCTAAATTTCCCCCCATATGTTTCACTCAAACGTGGGACAATATTATGACTTCACTTGCTGTGACCAAAAGCCCTGCAGTTTTACTCATGACAAGCTTGTTAACTAACGTTAGCGCAAGCAAGCCAACGAACAGCCCATTCATTTGCAACAGGGTGTAGCTTACCGTAGCGTGCCTCTTTTAAGTTCGTTGTATATCTACATAACACATCGCGTATCTCCGCCTGTCGTCGTCACTACGGTGCACTGTTTTCCTTTCCGCTGGATTATAGGTAAAGTATAAATCAGTTCTATTTCTCGACAACCAAACTCTTCCTGTGTTGACCATGTTGGTTGATGCTGGCCACCACGTAAACTCTGCTTGTAAACACGGAAGCACGTTGTGCCTGGTGGGTGTGGTAACAGCAAAGAGTATATAGAAACCAAGAGGAACACGCTGTCAACCAAACAAGGACAGGACGCATTTGCTGCAATTGCTGCTGAAATGTCATGCATTTTGAAAGTCCGACAGCCCACCCACTACGTTTTCGTCACGTCTCGTCTCGTCAACGAAAACAACAATACGTCTCGTCATATTTTCGTCAAGAAGAGCTATTTTTAGCTAGTCAACGTCTCGTCCTTCGTCATGAAAAAAAGGGGCGTTGACGAAATAATTTCGTCATCGTCATCGTTGACGAAATTAACACTGCTACACACACACACATACACCTACACACACACACACACACACACACACATCTTTTGAATGATTTTTTCACATAAATCAGTATTTCTTTATAGAATAAGAGTAACATTAATATAAAATTCAGAGAGAATATCTGCGCTTCAGCCAACAAATCACGCCAGACCGGTGCCTCTCACACAGGTGCCTCTCAGACAGGTGCCTCTCAGACAGGTGCCTCTCACACAGGTGCCTCTCAGACAGGTGCCTCACAGACAGGTGCCTCTCAGACAGGTGTCTCTCAGACAGGTGCCTCACAGACAGGTGCCTCTCAGACAGGTGCCTCTCAGACAGGTGCCTCTCAGACAGGTGCCTCACAGACAGGTGCCTCTCAGACAGGTGTCTCTCAGACAGGTGCCTCACAGACAGGTGCCTCTCAGACAGGTGCCTCACAGACAGGTGCCTCTCAGACAGGTGCCTCTCAGACAGGTGCCTGTCAGACAGGGGGACTGAGTTCACACAAGTGAAAAAGCAGATCTGGAGCACACGGTCAAAGTTAGGCAATTCAATAGGTGCAAACAAAGAAAGAAAGAGTGACGTTTCCACACAAAGGTGTCTTCTTCAGAGTTAAACAGAGTGTGGTGAAAATGACTGCTTTAAATACTCCCACCACAGAATAAAGCAAGTCTCTCATTGGTGGGGCATTGTTATGACATCATCAACACACAGCCAATGAAAGGTTACCACATATAGCCTCCTCCAAGAATAGGAGAGTGCAAAACATAATAAAAGTAATACATGTAGAAAAGACAGTAAAGTAACACAACAATAGGGAGAGCACGGAAGCATCACAGCAAACAGGAGAGACTGTTGTCTTCATTAGGCTGGGTTCACACCGACGACCCAAGCCTTGCCTATGCCTTGCCTTTACCCACGCTTTTTAATAGGCGTCCGTTTTAGTAAACGAGGCTGTGTACACAGGGCGCCTGAGCGTGAACCCTGCGTGTACCCACGCCTCGCCTGTGCCTTGCCGATTTTATCGAATAGGCGTGAGTTCTATTTTGAAGCCGACAAGGCGCGTGCAGGCAGACTTCTTCTGTCAAGCCATGAAAGAAAAACGCACAATATCCGTCGGAAATGGAAAAGTCAACTGAATTTCAAAATAAAATGGAGTTACTACAACATGTTGAGCAGAGAGACAGAGAGATTGACGGGTGGCTATCACGTGGGGCTTTCTCCCCGTCGGCAAACAAATCTTCATGAGAGAGAATAGCGACCCAAGAAGCAAGATGGACAATGTTGTTGTGCCAGGCTGCCAGCACATATTCTTGCAAGATCACCTCTCTAAAATGTCCGACTATAGTCAGACCTGGTTATACATATCCAGCATCAATAGAACATTAAATATATCCGATTTATTTTACCTAGAGGCTACCCATGACAAATCTGGACAACACGTGAAAAAATACAGTCGGGAGAGAGGAGAGGCGCTTGTGACTCGGCTCCAGGTTCGGCGTGCAAAAGGTGTGCGGTGTGATCGCAAAAGCGTGTAACAGGTTCACGCCCAGCTCGGCGTAGGTGTGGGTTGAGGCAAGGCAAGGCGTAGGTTGTCTGTGTGAACGAAGCGTTAAGTCCAAAGGGCTCAACAGTGTTCAAGGCAGAGTCCTGCACCGGGTCGGGGTTCCGCGGGGCCCCGCCGGGTACCCGCAAAAAAACGTGGGGGGCGGGTAAAAAATACACTTCTGTAAATTGGTGGGTCGGGCGGCGGGTGAAAATTAACTAAATGCGGACGGGCGGCGGGTGGAACAACGACAACGTATGAGCCTTGTATGTTTTTCTGTTGCACTCAGATGGAGGCAGGGGGTGTGTCTGGCAGGCAGGGGGTGTGTCTGGCAGGGGGGGTGTCTGGCAGCTGGTCTGACTCGAACAGGAGAAAAGTTTCTGACGCACGTTTTCGGTTTGTTTACATAACCGGCATCGTTTCAAGTATGCGCATACTGTGCAATGTGTGACGCTATATGGACTGCACAAAACATTCAAAACTCAGCTGCGGTCAAGGTGATTGATTGGAGACAATACGAGTCGGACAGATAATTTAGTAGGCTAACGTTAGCTTCCAGTCAAACATACACACTGGCTGTTTTCATAGCAACAGGCAAGAACATGTCATGGATGGAATGGATAGCGTGAAAGTGGAGAGGTCTCATCCCAACGTGGATTTACGTTCCTCCAACAGCAATCATAAAGGCAGTATGGATTATACCGGACATATTGGAAATAGCTGGTAAGTCACTTTGCTTGCTGTAACTGTCTGTGTGTCTGATAGCAGAGCTATCCAGCTGGTTAGTGAGCTAGCAGCTGCTAAAAGCTAATTAACGTACATCAGCTGACGAGTCTCGGCCAGAAAGACTGCTGTTCGCCTCTCGTGTGAAACGGTGGCAGTTTCGTTTGGTTCACTACAAAATGTTTGCACTGAAGATTAACGGTTATTATATATATGCGGTTCCGGGTCGGGGGGCGGGTCTCATGTCTGCGGGGCGGGGTGGGTTGCGGTACTGATTGATCATATGTGCGGGTTCGCGGAGCGGGGTCGGTACTGCACGTCGCGGGGCCGGGCGGAACCGGGTCTTGAAAATCAGACCCGCGCAGGACTCTGGTTCAAGGTGGAGATCCAAAATGCTTCTCTACGGAGGAGTTTAGTAACAACAGCCCCCCCTCTTGGTGGAGGGGGGATTTTTTCTATGCCCCAGAATTGAAGAGAAGCCACAGAGCCATGGTTGGCCTGCTCATAGTGACGTGACATTGCATTGCACTGTTGAGCCCTATTTAAAGCAGTCATTTTCACCACACCCTGTTTGACTCTGAAGAAGACACCTTTGTGTGGAAACATCACTCTTTCTTTGTTTGCACCTATTCAATTGCTTAACTTTGTGCTCCAGATCTGCTTTTTCATTTGTGTTCATATCAAATGATTTGCTACTTTGGCTCTGATGCAGCCGCCTCTCTCTGTCTGTCTGTAGTCACCACTCTGTAGCCTCACTCAATGTCCCGCCCACAGCTCTATCTGATTGGTTACACATCACGAGTCATAGCAAATCAAGACTGAAGACAGACAGACAGACAGAGAGACTGGAGCTGCTCCAAGCAGAGCTGCATGAAAGGAAAGCAGCAGATCTCCCTAAGTTGCCAGTAAACATCACAATCCTGTGATCTATAAAGTGCCAAAGTCACACCCTCTTCCGGGTTCTGCATACGACCTAGGGATTCCATCCACCATTCATTTTTTAATAGACATTTCATAACATCTTTATAAAAAGAGTTTTACTTGGTCAAACCAAACAATTCAGCTAGATAGGGGCGGCTTTGGCTCAGGAGGTAGAGCGTGTCGTCCACCAACCAGAAGGTCGGTGGTTCGATCCCCAGCTCCTCCAGTCTGCCTGTCGAAGTGTCCTTGAGCAAGACACTGAACCCCAAATTGCTCCCGATGGCTGTGCCAGCACCCTGCGTGGCAGCTGGCCGCCCTCGGTGTGTGAATGGGTGAATGTAGGCACATTGTAAAGCTCTTTGGATAAAAGCGCTATATAAATGCAGTCCATTTACAATCCATAGATTTAGGATGGTGAGAGACCATAGAACATTTAACCATGAAGGAGAAGCAGACTAAAGAAATGCACATCCTCCCCACCCCCTTTTTCTCTTCTTCTTTGTGACATGTTCTCTGCTCTCTCCTGATTCTAAATAGCTGAATGGTTTGACCAGTAAAACTCCTTTTGTAAGGATTTTTCTAAACGTCTATGGAAAAATGAATAGTGGATGAAATCTCTTAGGTGGTACGGTCCGTTGCACCATTACTTTGAATAGAACAGCACTGAAGCTAAATCCAAGCTGCAGCTCCTCCTCTCCTACCTGAGCAGGTGAGTCCAACAGCTTTGCCAGGTGAGCAGGTGTTTCTAGCTGAGCCTGAGCTTCCACAGTCCAGGAGAACAGACTCACTGCCTTCACACTGGAACTCTTTGGTCCACATTGGAGTCTCCCTGTCTCCATAGAGCGCCCCCTGGAGGACTGAAGGAGCCCCACAGCCAAGCTCCCTACAGACCACCTCTGCATCCTGCTGGTCAAAGTCAGCTTCACACACTGAGGACCATGACTGGTTAGACTTCACCTCCAGTCTGCCTGAGCACAGACTAGTACCATTCACCAGCCTCACAGAGTCTGGAGAGAGAGAGAGAGAGAGAGAGAGAGAGAGAAAGAAAGAAAGAAAGGAGGCAGAAAGAGAGAGAGACACAGAGGCTGTCAATCATCTGTCATGTCGTGCATCACCCAGGTGGGTGCTACACATCGGTGGTGGATGAGTTGACTCCTCCTCCCCTGATATGTGAAACACTTTGATATCTAGAAAGGCGCTATATAAATCCAGACAATTATGATTATTATTCCTGCACTGACTATCTGCAGCGTGCTGATCTCTGTACATAGACGTACTGTAGAATATACAAACAGAACAGACACAGAGTAGCCTGCTGCAGGAAGGAGTCCAGAAGTAACACTAACGTGTAAAAGTCAATGGGATTTTTGTATTGGGAATTTAGGTGCAATGCCTGAAATCAGTTCTGTGGTTCACAAAAGTTTATGAAACAGCAACGTTTGTGTTCAGCAAGATGATCTTCACAAACGAAGACCACTTTTATGACTTTTGAAGCGCTTTGTTGTTTATTTGATGGCAAGTAAGGACAATGTCCAAAATGTCTGATCATGATGATTTTCTTATTTTAATTGTAAGAAAAGGGGGGGCTTTACATAAGCGTTTGCTTCTGCCCCTAACCTTTGGTTATGACCTAAGTGTATGCTTGGTGGTGGTGGTGGTGACCAATAAAAAAATTTCATTAATTTTTTCATTCATTCATTAATTTTTACGCAGTTTTCATAAAACACTTCAAAAGGGACGTCTGTGGTAAGACTACAAAAATACATCATCCCTGTGGCACTCTGTTTACATGCATGTTCACACTAGGGCATTCACAGACTAGTCGACTAGTAAAACCACTAGTCGACACTGTGCTTAGTAGTCGGCTAGTCGTTTTTTTTGTTTGTTTTTGTTTGTTTTTAATCTTTAAGAAAGAACATGAGGTATTTACACGACATACATGGACTATCATATCCCATATCCCATATCCCCCACAAAGAACATCAAAACACAACAAAACACAACAAGAAAACTGCATAAAATACACAATAATCCAAGAACAAACAAGACTATTGGACAAACAACCAAACAAAAACAATGCATTCAAAGTAAATACATAGATCTTGCCCTGTTGGCAGCTAGGAAAGGCATAGCTTTAAATTGGAAAGGATCCAATCCCCCAGCTGTAGTTCACTGGTGGAATGAACTCTCAAGCTACCATACGTTGGATAATATTTACTACAAGAGCAAAGGCAGATTCTTAGACATCCCCAAAATATGGCAACCACATACAGAGTTTGACTTTAAGAACTTTTTACGCCAGTGTCATTAGGCTTATCAGGATAGGAGCTGAATGCATTGTTTTTGTTTGGTTGTTTGTCCAATAGTCTTGTTTGTTCTTGGATTATTGTGTATCTTATGCAGTTTTCTTGTTTTGTTTTGTTGTGTTTTGATGTTCTTTGTGGGGGATATGGGATATGATAGTCCATGTATGTCGTGTAAATACCTCATGTTCTTTCTTAACACATTGAGTGCCAGCCATTTTTTCAATCCTGTAGGTAAGTTGTGCCAGGTTTTTTTTTGAGGATTCTGGCTCATTTTACAACAGCCGAGGATTCTTTTCTGTTAAGACTTCGTGAACACCAATCATCTAAAAATAACTAATAGAATGTGTGCTTTCTCTGTCTAAAAGAGTTAGTTTGCAGAGTTAGTAGTTATGTAGATATTAGCCGTTGAGTACAGCATGGTTTTAGCGTATGAGACAGCAAGCTGAGATAATCGCAGTTTTGTGAAATTCAATCAAACAGCAGAACAGTCACCTGCCTGTGATTGTGGGTGCCCTTGGGCGAGACTGTATACTGTATTGTGTGTGTGTGTGTGTGTGTGTGTGTGTGTGTGTGTGTGTGTGGTGTTCGCGCGTTGCTCCGCGGCTCTGGGGGGAGGGGATCTCTGTCCGTTCTTTGCCCCTGCGGCGTGTCTGTCTCCCGCTCTGTGTGTGCTCTCTCTCTCTCTCTCTCTCTCTCTCTCTCTCCCCTCTCTCTCTCTCTCTCTCAGGACTGGGGGGAGGGGGAGAGAGAGGGAGAGAGTGTGTGTGTGTCTCCGGGCTCCTCCCTCCGTCTGTGCTGCGGGGGAAGGATTCTCCGCGGCCGTCTGGACTGTAAAACAGTTTCTTGAGGTTTGAGTAAGCTTTTGCGATTCTGGTCTTATTTATGCGCGGGGGTGCTCGAGTGTGTGTGTGTGCGCGCGCGCGCGCGCGTGTGTGTGTGTGTGTGTGTGTGTGTGTGTGTGTGTGGGATCGAGGGAGTTTTCGCCGAGCTGCTTCCTTGAAAATTACACTGTGGCTTTCTCCAGCGCGCTGGCTGGCTGCTCTGGCTGTGGCTGGCTGTGGCTTCTCTCTGTCTTGGGAGAGAACTGTCGCCACTTAGTGGTCGGTAAAATAGATTATACACATTCTCTTCCTCCCAATAGTGATATAGAAGACGTAAAAGGAGTTGATTGATGTCCCACCGTCAAAAAAAAAAAATGTTTATGTAAGACGAGATAGCTTGTCTATGGCACTTAACCGTTGGATTATGTAAGACGAGATATCTCGGCTATGGCACTCAACGTGTTAAAGATTAAAAAAAAAGAAAAGAAAAAAAAAAAACGACTAGTCGACAGGTAAAATTCACTAGTCGTGAATGCCCTAGTAGTTCACACACTTCTCTTCCTGTAGGAGGCCATTGTCCTGCATAACTGTACAGTTCAGTCCAATGTAAACCACTGAGTGTCACTGTGACAGAGGAAGCAATTGACTGTGAACATTACTGTCATGTTGATGTCATTGATGGTTTTACCTGAGCAGTTGATATGCAGGCTGCGAGAGGAAGAGTGAGACTGTGTGTATAAACACTCCCTCAGTGTAGATCCAGACTGAAGACGGTAAGGTCTGATCCTCCATACATCTCTTTCTGAGGAATCCTTTCTCTCTTCTGTGGAAACAGCAGAGCCACAGGCCAGCTCTCTGCACACTACAGCTGCTGACTTCAGGTTCCAGTCAGAGAACAGGCCCTCCACTGGTCTCCATTCTCCATGTTGTTTCATCTCCAGTTCACCAGCACAGCTGCTGGCTCCTCCCACCAACCTGACATCATCAGCTGAACAGAGACGAGACAGTCATTAGTTAAAAACAGTTCATAATTACTTGGATTTGAAAGTAAAAATCAACTTAAATCAGACAACTGTTTCTCTGTCTTTTCTCTATTTACCTTTTGAGTTGTGTTTTTCTTCAGCCTGGAGTCCTGAGGGAAAAGATCATAATAGTATCAAAATGAAATGATGTATTTTCTCATGTCATTGTCTCATTGTCCATGTCTCTGTCAGTCCACTGTTTGTCCATGTCTCTGTCAGTCCACTGTTTGTCCATGTCTCTGTCAGTCCACTGTTTGTCCATGTCTCTGTCGGTCCACTGTTTGTCCATGTCTCTGTCAGTCCACTGTTTGTCCATGTCTCTGTCAGTCCACTGTTTGTCCATGTCTCTGTCAGTCCACTGTTTGTCCATGTCTCTGTCGGTCCACTGTTTGTCCATGTCTCTGTCAGTCCACTGTTTGTCCATGTCTCTGTCTGTCCACTGTTTGTCCATGTCTCTGTCAGTCCACTGTTTGTCCATGTCTCTGTCAGTCCACTGTTTGTCCATGTCTCTGTCAGTCCACTGTTTGTCCATGTCTCTGTCAGTCCACTGTTTGTCCATCTCTCTGTCAGTCCACTGTTTGTCCATGTCTCTGTCAGTCCACTGTTTGTCCATGTCTCTGTCAGTCCACTGTTTGTCCATGTCTCTGTCAGTCCACTGTTTGTCCATCTCTCTGTCAGTCCACTGTTTGTCCATGTCTCTGTCAGTCCACTGTTTGTCCATGTCTCTGTCTGTCCACTGTTTGTCCATGTCTCTGTCAGTCCACTGTTTGTCCATGTCTCTGTCAGTCCACTGTTTGTCCATTTCTCTGTCAGTCCACTGTTTGTCCTGGCAGCTGTCTGTCTCAGGCTCAGTTGTCTGTCCGTGACCTCAGGTTTCTAACAGTTTTTCCTCTGAAGGTTTTCTTCAGAGTTTCTCCTTGTAGCTTCCAGGATCTAAGCCTGCTGGTGCTGCAGGTAGGTTAGGATTTAGAGAAGAGTTGTAGATTAGCACATGCTTCCTCTGATACATGCAGTTGACAGAAGTTTCACTTTCATTCACCTGACCGGCAGGACGTATCGCATGGGAGGATCATTCCCCCAGTCCCTCTCTCTCTCTCTCTCTCTCTCAGTGTGTGTGTGTGTGTGTGTGTGTGTGTGTGTGTGTGTGTGTGTGTGTGTGTGTGTGTGTGTGTGTGTGTGTGTGTTAGAGAGCTGCGCGGGCCGACATCAATATCACGATATGACGACACATCTCTCTCTCCCTCTCTGTGCATGCTGCCGCGCTGCTGAACTCGTTGGTCCAAAATGTTGATAGACTGTGTTGCCTATAAAGACAACCACCGCAGCTTTCTCTCTGTCTCTCTCTCCCCCTCTCACACATGCTACCGTGGCCTATCAAAATCCAGACATATTGTCTCGAGAAAGAGAATGTTAGATTGTTTAATTGCCAACAGAAACAATGCCCACAAACTGAAACATTATGTCACTCAAGCATATCGAAATTAAAACAGCAGACTTACCGGTTATAGCTGCATTGAATAACGTCACATTAGTGTCCTCACAATGTATGGTAGATGGGTTCGTTTTCAATAGGTTGAAATGAGCTGTCCCTACTGCAGTGGGGACTGTTTAAAGTGTAACTTACCCCCAAAACACTTTTTTTCAGTTTTTAAGCAATATATATGACTTTGGGGGTGGCGTGTGAAGAATTCTGGTCAGAATTTTCATATTTGAGACCAAACTGTTACCATTGTACCATTTGTATCATTTTCAGCAGCATAAGTGCCCTCTATGGGTTCAACCCTGCTTTTTTTTTGCCCTCAAATCTGCACAAAATGTGGTACAACCTGACGTCACGTTGTACCCAAAGACTATGGGATTTCAAGATAGTAACTCCCCTACTCCCCCTGTACCCTTTCCCATGATGTCACAAGCATTTTCCTACCAATATGGCACTACAATACACGCAGCTCA
The DNA here is from genome assembly GCF_964638095.1 of Poromitra crassiceps. Taxonomy (NCBI): domain Eukaryota; kingdom Metazoa; phylum Chordata; class Actinopteri; order Beryciformes; family Melamphaidae; genus Poromitra; species Poromitra crassiceps. The sequence goes on from NC_139640.1 coordinate 5,184,651, forward strand.
TTGGCTGTTTGTGTCACTTGACCTGTAAATCACCTGTTAATTGATTACAATCGCCTGTTATTTTCCTACCAACACCTACTGTATGTAACACAATACTATCAATAAACGCCACTATAATCATAAAAGGAAGGAAATGGCATTGTGTTGCTGTAAATCATTCCCAACCTTTTTCATATTAGGGAGCCCTAATTTAGTTCACATTGGGGCAATGGACCCCCATATGATGAGATTTGGTCTCTCAGATGCAAATTTGATTTTTATTTTATTTTATGTAGCCTAGATATGATTTTGTCCAGAATTCCATATGGGTTGAGAGATAACAGAGAATCCTGGAATCCTCTCAAGGACCACTGGTGGTCACCGGACCCCACATTGAGAACCACTCAACCACTTTGATTGTGCAGAGAGAAGAGAGAGAGGAGGACTCTTCTGTGCCCCTTTTTCACAAAAGCAGCCTACAGCCTAAAATGTATTTTCCTGGTTCACTTTTGATGGGGAGGAGAAGGCAGGTGAAGTGACACTCACCTCCGACTTATAGGCTACTCAGCTGCTGCTGTTGCACTGACGCTCTGCCCCTGTCTGTAGCTGTGTTTCCATTACAGTTTTTTGCAAAATAATTGCTATTTCTACAACTTCGACAATGTACAATTGCGACTTGTAGGCGTTTCCATTGAAGTTGAGTTTGGTCTGACGGCGCACACACCTGAACGCAATTCCCCGTTACCAGCAGCTGCCACAGTGATTACGCACGGGGATCTGCCCATATGGCCATATTAGTCCGGGAGCCATGGGGTTGAACCTCGCTTCGTCGGATAAAGTTTTTTTCTCTGCTGATTCTTGTAGTTTGGGGGTACCTATTCAAAATACAGGAGGGTGCCCGGTGAGTACCCTTGAGCATTTTCAGATATTAACCCCTTAAGTGCCAAAATCGCAGAAAAATAAGGATTTATGAGATTTCACGCAAAATACTCAAATCAAATGCATCACATTTGTTTTCTCCAATGTCTATTCATAAAGGAGGTCATGTACAATGTATTTCATTCCAAATTACATAATATTGACCCTTTTAGGCCATGCCAGCAAAACAAACTGTTTATGACAATATGGGATCGTGCTGGATGAGAACATCCATTGAGCCTTTGCTCATCTCAAGTAGAGATTCAGAGTAGATGATACACATTGGGAAGTGTGAAGTGAAGGGCACATTTTGCTGATGGTCTTCACGGTAGTAAGCCTATTTGGATCTTGAGCATCCTACTCTGAAACATGCACAGAACATTGTGCATGGCAAACCATGCACTTCACACGGTTGCACTTATTGGAGTTAGAAGGGTTTTCATCTCCAAAATGTGTCTGGGACAAGTTTGCAATCTTCCGGTAGAGTGGTTGGGCTCAGTGACCTGTTGCATGTGTCTTTTTTTGCATACAAATTCCTCAGTGTTCAATGCTAGTGGCAGATTTACATTGAGATTTCACCACAAGATTGCATGAAAGTGGGCCCTTCTTAACATTCTCAATGCTCTACCGCCATCATTCGATGCTAAAAACGTTTTTCCGTTTTTCTGTTTTAACACATTGAGTGCCAGCCGTTTTTTCAATCCTGTAGGTAAGTTGTGCCAGGTTTTTTTTTGAGGATTCTGGCTCATTTTACAAGAGCCGAGGATTCTTTTCTGTTAAGACTTCGTGAACACCAATCATCTAAAAATAACTAATAGAATGTGTGCTTTCTCTGTCTAAAAGAGTTAGTTTGCAGAGTTAGTAGTTATGTAGATATTAGCCGTTGAGTACAGCATGGTTTTAGCGTCTGAGACAGGAAGCTGAGATAATCGCAGTTTTGTGAAATTCAATCAAACAGCAGAACAGTCACCTGCCTGTGATTATGGGTGCCCTTGGGCAAGTCTGTATACTGTATTGTGTGTGTGTGTGTGTGTGTGTGTGTGTGTGTGTGTGTGTGTGTGTGTGTGTGTGTGTGTGTTCGCGCGTTGCTCCGCGGCTCTGAGAGGAAGAGATCTCTGTCCGTTCTTTGCCCCCACAGCGTGTCTGTCTCCCACTCTGTGTGCTCTCTCTCTCTCTCTCTCTCTCTCTCTCTCTCTCTCTCCTCTCTCTCTCTCTCTCTCTCTCTCTCGGGACTAGAGAGAGAGAGAGAGAGAGAGAGAGAGAGAGTGTGTGTGTGTCTCCAAACTCCTCCCTCCGTCTGTGCTGCGGAGGGAGGATTCTCCGCGGCCGTCTGGACTGTAAAACTGTTTCTTGAGGTGTCGGCTGAGAGCTTTGAATAAGCTTTTGCGATTCTGGTCTTATTTATGCGCAAAGGTACTCGAGTGTGTGTGTGTGCGCGCGCGCGCGTGTGTGTGTGTGTGTGTGTGTGTGTTTGTGTGTGTGAAATCGAAAGAGTTTTCGCCCAGCTACTTCCTTGAAAATTACACTGGCTTTCTCCAGCGCGCTGGCTGGCTGTGGCTCTGGCTGTGGCTGGCTGTGGCTTTCTCTCTGTCTTGGGAGAGAACTGTCGCCACTTAGTGGTCGGTAAAATAGATTATACACATTCTCTTCCTCTAATATTGATATAGAAGACGTAAAAGGGGTTGATTGATGTCCCACCGTCAAAAAAAAAAATGTTTATGTAAGACGAGATAGCTCGTCTATGGCACTCAACCGTTGGATTATGTAAGACGAGATATCTCGGCTATGGCACTCAACGTGTTAAAGTTTAACATGGATCATTAGGCATTGATTAACTGAATGCTATTGCTAACTGTTACTTTGAACATCCATTTGCAATGATTCTGGCTGGATATTAACTATTGTAAATTTGTCACAATGAATGCAATTTGTGCACAATGTGTAAATACACTTAATATTAATTGTTTATGCCTAATTATTTGTAAAGTCACAACACATTAGAGATGTGTGTAGTTCTTCACAGATTTAGCCTCTTCATTTTGCTCTCAAATGCACCAGGTTGACGAATTTTACTTTAAAATGTACAAAATCTTCTTCCGGGGGAGAATCCCCCCGGACCCCCCTTGGGTAGCTTGGCAGGCCCCCTCTGTAACTTGGGTCTGGAGCCGGGCCTGAACACATCTGTGTCATCAGAAACCACTGAGATTTGATGTGCTTCTCCAGCACACCGGACCTTTTGGACAATGATGGTGTCAGCTTCTTCCTGCTGATTTTGTAGATCATATCGGCTCCTTCTTTCTTCCAACCTGATCTCAATGGGGCATGGCTCCTCCCCTGTCACATGGCTCCTCCCCTGTCATCACCAACTTGTAGATGGAAAAGCCGATCTTGGGTCAGTTCCTCACATAAGAGCTAAGAGATGGTGTTTCTAGCTGAGCCTTGTCTCTGTGACATCTCAGGTGATGGACTTGATACTGTAATCATAGTACCTGTCTAAGACGAGGTAGACATCACTGTCTGATAGATATAAAGTCAGCCGTGTCATAACATTTTTGATTAAATCAGCTATGGTGCCATCAGCTGGCCAGTGGATGGTCCAAAGAAGGGCTGATCCATCAATGACAGTGACATCTGCAACACTGGCATTCCTCCTGGAGATTTTGACTTGGAGTGACTTCTTCAGTGTAGACTTGGATTTACAAATTCACATTCCGTTCTCGGTAAACATGGCAGTTGGGACTGGTGCCAGCTCATAGGCGATGTAGGAGCCAAATTTCTCATTTCCTAAATTGTGAAAATTGTATCTTTTTTGCCCCATTAGATATTTAGTTTGTTAACTTCTTTGAGTTGGGTGTATGGTAAATTGGTTTATTATTATTATTAATATTACTATTCTTATTATGGTGGAAATCTAATATGGAGTCTTACCTGCTTCACGTCCTTTTTTCCCATGTTTCCTCTCACCTTATATGATGGCAGGTAATCACTGCTCAGGGAGGCCCAGGTAGAGCGGTACCTTACAGTTTTTGACCGCACTTTAAAACGTCGTATATATAAGATCGATAGATCCATTTTGTTTGTTTTTTCTGCATAGAGCCAATTGGGGCTGTTGTACATAATATTATTTGTTTGGACAATAAATATGAATGATTTTTCGTAAACATACATTGGATCTCTGTATTCTGTTTGGACGGCAAAGGAGAGCGTGTCTAACTACATCCATCATACCTGGAGCCTCAAGGCAAGTGGTTCGTAGGATTGCCTGAACATTTGTCAAAAACTTCGCTGGATGAATGCTGATAGACAGCGAATGTTGGAGCCGCAGAGCGGAGGTAGGCCTGCCTATGTAAAGGAACGAGTGTTTCCGTCATCGGATCGCCCTAATACGAGGCTGTTGTCTCACGTCTGGATCTTGAGTTAATTAGTGGATCTGATGAACGTGAAACGGCCCAGGAGTCTTTATTGTTGGAAATTGAATGTTCTAGAACTGGGCGAAGAGGAAAAGGACAGCCGCTGTGCTGTGTGTGGATTGGGAGCATTAGAGCTGTGTGTGAGAGAAGCGGGGATGACGTCACGAGTTGCATTCACAAACTGCATCGTTCTGGTGCGTTTTGACCGCTCGTAATGTTGCTGATGGATACGCTGATGTGATCAAACTGTGTTGCATTTACAAACTGCACTGTTCTGCTGCGTTTTGACCGCACGTAATGCTGCGGATGTGATTGAACTGTACTGCATTTACAAGCTGCGCTGTTCTGCTGTGTTTAAAATGCTGCATTCACAAACGGTGCTGTGCTGCTGTGTTTAAACTGCCTGCAATGCCACGGATTTAACCAAATGAATTAAACGTGTTGGTTACCTGCCTACAGTATGTCTATGGAGGAAAGTGGTTTCTGTGAGGACCCTTTGCAAAAATTGAAAGGATCAAGAAGTGCAAAATTGGGAGCACTTACTAAGAAAAGGAATGAAATAACACAACTTTTGGGAAATTATGGAAACTTGGAATTGGTTTCAAGTAAAATTGACCAATGATTTCTTAAAGTTGCATGCTGAGTTCAATGATCTTAATGAATCTGTGAAGGGCATGCTAAATAAAATATCTACTGAAGAAATGGAGCAGGACCAAAATGAATGGTATAAGCCTAAGGCAGCGTCTCTGGATGAATTTGAAGCCCATATGGAAAAGTGGACAGATGCAGCACAGCAGCAACTTGCATATCATGTGGATCTTGTGGAAGATGATGATATATTCCCAAAGGACAGTATTTCAAATCTATCTAAGCAAACAAAAAGGTCATCAACGGTCTCTTCTACTGCATCTTCAGCCAGGCTCAAACTGCAAGCAGAACAGGCAGCTTTATTGGTCAAAGCAGAAGCACTAAAGGAGAGACAAGCACTGGAAATGGAGGAGGCTCAACTTAAAGCCAGAAAGGAGCAATTGGAAATGCAAACTGAATTACAAATCACTAGTGCTAAACTGACTGTTTTCAGAGAGTATGAGAACACTTATGAGATGGGTGAAGAACAAAAGGATGGAATGAATAAGTATATGATGGAAGCAGGACTGGAAGCTTCAGAGGAGGCTATTCAAATGGAAATTGTACCCGCTTCCACTGATAGCACAACAGCACCTGTCACAAAATTAAATGTGCATATACTGGAAGCTCAGCAGCATACTCCATCCACTCAATACACACAGTCAGAAAGTGTTCAAACCACATATACCCCCATCACCCCTAGGCCAAGAGAAATAGACCAGGGGCCTGTTGTAAGACCAAAACAAACTTCACAAAGGCCTCAAATTAGGACTCCCCCTGTGGCCAGTCATGAAATTAGAAGGACTTCCCCTGTGGCCAGTCATGAAATTAGGACTCCCCCTGTGGCCAGTCATGATATTGGAACGACACCCCCTGTGGACAGTCATGGTATTGGAATGTATCCCCCTGTGACCAGCCATAATACAAATGGAGCTGGCAGAGATGATGTGGCTGTCACACTCACAGGGCAATCTGGTGCAGCCACTAACATGGGCAGTATTGTTGATGTTTTGCAGCATCAAAATACAATAACTGAAGTATTGGTAAAACAACAAATGTTATCATCTTTACCACCCCTCAGCATACCAATGTTTAAAGGTGATCCATTGGAATACAGATTCTTCATACGTGCATTCGAACATGGTATTGAAGATAGGACAGAAAATTGCAAAGACAGACTGTATTTTCTGGAGCAATTTACCATGGGGCAACCCAGAGAATTGGTACGAAGCTGTCAACACATGCAAGCTTCCCCAGGATATACAGAGGCCAAAAGGCTCCTAAAGAAATATATGGTGATGAGTACCAGATTGCCACCGCTCACATAGACAAAGCCCTCAACTGGCCATCAGTCAAAGCTGAAGATGCTGAAGCCCTACAAGCTTATTCAGTTTTTCTAACATGGATGCTGTAAAACAATGGACAGCATAGAGTACATGGAGGAGATGGATAATCCGACCACAATGAGAGCCATTCTCGCTAAACTGCCATACAAACTGAAGGAGAAATGGAGAGGCTTGGCATATGATTTACAAGAGAGAAACAAACGGAGGGCTAGATTTACGGATCTGGTCGATTATATTGATCGCCAAGCTAGGATTATTTCACATCCTTTGTTCGGGAACTTAAAGGAGACACCTGCCTCCTCAGGAAGGAGAACTTCTGGACCAGTTCTCTATCAGCCAACTATGCCAAGGGAGAAGAGAAGTGGTTTCACTACCAGCATCTCACCTGTTAAAAAGGCGAATGGAAAGCCCACAAGTGCTACATTGAAGCTGTGTCTGTTCTGTCAGGAAGAGCACAATTTAGATACTTGTAAAGAATTGAACAAGAAACTACATAATGAGAAGATGGAGTTTTTGAAGAGCAAAGGAATTTGCTTTGGATGTCTGTTCCCTGGACACATGAGTAAAGGATGCACACAGAAAATCAGTTGTCGAGTGTGCTCACTAAAACATCCTACCATACTCCATATTCATAAAAGGATTGACACCAGCAAAGAAGGGGAAAATAAGACTGTGACCAGTGCATTAGTGGAGACCCCTACAGGGGCCGGGGAGCCTGACTGCAGCTTGTCTATAGTGTTAAGGTGAAAATGAAAAAAAGCAATCATGTAATAGAGACTTATGCCTTTCTAGATTCAGGAAGCACTGGCACATTCTGTACAGAAGCATTGCTCAGAGACCTCAAGGTTTCAGGAAAAAGAACAGACATTCTTCTCAAAACCATGAACAGAGAGGAGGTTGTCAGTACCTTTGTGGTTCATGGCATGGAGGTATTTGGCATGGATGAAGGCACGTTAGTGGAACTCCCTGCTGTCTTCACACAGAAAAGGATCCCTGTGGCCAAGGAAAATATTCCTACCCAGGAATATGTGGACCAATGGCCATATTTACAGCAAGTGCGACTCCGTCACATTGATGCCGATATTGGCCTGTTAATAGGATCTAACGTGCCAAAGGCCATGGAACCATGGATGGTTATCAACAGCCAGGGAGACGGTCCATATGCTGTTAAAACAACATTGGGCTGGACTATTAATGGACCTCTCAAGAGGGGTTCTGTCTCTTCCCATGGGCAGTCAACGTTAATGGCACATAGAATCTCTGTTGTGCAGCTGGACGAGCTTCTGCAGCAACAAATCAGGTATGACTTCCCTGAACGGCAGCACGAGGAGCAGCTGGAAATGTCCAGGGAGGACCACATCTTTATAGAACGTGTCTCAAAATCAGCCAAACTGGTGGATGGTCACTACAACATAGGGCTGCCACTGAGGAAAGAGGATGCAGAGTTTCCCAATAATCGCTGTGTGGCAGAACAGCGGGCCCTCAGCCTGAAAAGAAAGCTCAGCAAGTCTACTCAGTTCCGTGAGGACTACATCCGGTTCATGGCCGACATAATGGATAAAGGCGACGCCAGGAAGGTGGAAAAAGGCTCACTGAACAACAGCAAAAGGACATGGTATATTCCGCACCATGGAGTGTACCACCCCAAAAAGCACAAACTTAGGGTGGTATTCGACTGTGGTGCTTTATACCAAGGAACCTCCCTGAACGATGAGCTTTTACAAGGCCCAGACTTGACAAACAGTCTCATTGGTGTTTTATCTAGATTCCGCCAGGAACCGGTGGCCTTTATAGCTGACGTCGAAGCCATGTTCCATCAAGTAAAAGTCCCATACAAGGATTCAGATCTAATGAGGTTTCTCTGGTGGCCAAATGGAAATCTGGATGGAGAGCTTCAAGAGTATAAGATGGTGGTGCACATCTTTGGAGCCACATCATCTCCAAGCTGCGCCAATTACGCCCTTAGGCAATGTGCACAAGATCACAGAGAAGGTTTCTCGCCTGAGGTCATGCACACAGTGCTAAGGAACTTTTATGTGGATGACTGTTTAAAGTCTGTTGCTACTGAGGATCAAGCCCTAGCACTTAGTCAAGACCTCACAGCCCTGTGCGCTAAAGGAGGCTTCAGACTGAACAAATGGGTCAGCAACAGTCGTGTTGTGATTTCCTCCATTCCTGAAGAAAAAAGAGCTAAGGAGATAAAGGATCTCGATTTGGATCAGGACGTGTTACCAGTGGAAAGGGCACTTGGAATCCAGTGGTGCATAGAAACAGACTCTCTACAGTTTAAAATCACCATCCAAGACAGACCACTTACCAGGAGAGGTATTCTCTCCATGGTGAGTTCTATTTATGATCCTCTGGGAGTTCTGGCACCGATCATTCTTCCTGCAAAGCAGATATTGCAAGAGCTAAGCAGGATGAAGCTTGGTTGGGATGAAGGTATCCCGGAAGTCCTCGCTCAGAAATGGCACAGCTGGCTATTGGATCTGAAACAACTGTCAGATTACCAAGTCCAGAGATGCATCAAACCCAGTGGTTTTGGAGAATTGGCTTCAGCCCAACTACATCACTTTGCTGATGCATGTGAGAACGGTTATGGCACCGTTACATATCTGTTGTTGGAAAACACTGAACATCAAAACCATTGTTCCTTCATCATGGGTAAGGCCCGGGTTGCTCCACTGAAGTCAGTCACCATACCACGTATGGAACTAACTGCTGCTACGGTAGCTGCTCGTGTGGACAAGATGATGCAAACAGAACTAGAGGTCCCACTCGAGCGCTCTGTATTCTGGACAGATAGCACATCAGTGTTGAAATACATTAAGAACGAAACTACCAGATTTCACACTTTTGTTACAAATCGTATCACTGCAATTAGAGCAGTTTCGGAGGTTTCCCAATGGAGATATGTGAGCTCTGGACTGAACCCCGCCGACTGTGCATCCAGAGGCATGTCAGCAAACATGTTCTTAAAAAATAAAACATGGATCTCAGGACCAGACTTCTTAATGCAGCCGGAGAGTAACTGGCCAGACATGCCAGATCAAACCCTTGCTGTGGATGATCCAGAAGTCAAAAGAGCGGCAGTCGTGAATACTATGTCTGTAGAGCAGGACAAGATTACTGTCAACAAGCTCATCTCACACTATTCGAAGTGGCACAGACTCAAAAAGGCAATCGCTTGGATTCTCAAGATCAAGGACGTACTAAAGCAAAAGTGCAAAAAAAGGTTGACACTGAAAGCAGTCACAGAGGATGAGAAAAATGAGAATAACAAGAAAATAATGAAAGACGAGATGGAAACACAAAAGACGGAATTGAACAAAGCATCACTCTCTGTAAAAGAACTCATAGAAGCCGAGGTGGAAATCATTAAATTCTGCCAGCAAAGAGCCTTTCCAGATGACATTGCAGCACTGAGGATGGGTTCGACAGTGAAAAAGGGCAGCCATCTTTATAAACTGTCCCCAGTTCTTCAGGATGGTGTGTTGAGGGTCGGTGGAAGATTAAGCAGGTCAGCCATGCCAGCACAAGCAAAACACCCTGCTATACTTCCTAAGGATCATCATGTCACGCAACTCATCATCACGCAGATACATGAGAATACTGGACACAGTGGACGGAACTACACTCTTTCTCGTCTCAGACAACATTACTGGGTTCCAAGTGCTAATGCCACTATACGAAAGGTAACGGCTAAGTGTGTTGTCTGCAGAAAGTTGAGTGGAAGTAGAGGTGAGCAACACATGGCAGATCTGCCTATGGAGCGAGTCACCCCAGATCACCCTCCTTTCACAAACGTTGGGGTTGATTTCTTTGGACCATTCGAGATCAAGTGTGGCAGAAAAACCGTTAAGCGGTATGGAGTCATCTTTACATGTCTGAATATAAGAGCAGTTCATCTGGAGGTGGCACATTCATTGGACACACACTCGTGCATAAATGCTATCCGTAGGTTCATTGCCAGGAGGGGACAAGTTAAGTTCATGCGCTCTGATAATGGTACCAATCTCGTCAGAGCAGAACGGGAACTTAGAGAGGCCATCCAAGGTCTTGATGATGTCCACATTAAAGACACTTTGCTTAAAAAGGGCATCGCTTGGGCTTTTAACCCCCCTTCAGGTTCCCACCATGGTGGCATTTGGGAGAGACAAATCAGGACAGTCAGAAGGATACTCAGTGCTATTCTACAACAACACACACTTGATGAAGAAGGTCTGCAGACCTTGTTATGTGAAGTAGAATCGATCATCAACGACAGGCCTATCACCAAAGCCTCTAATGACCCTAACGACCTGGAACCTCTCACACCAAACCACCTACTTCTGCTGAACACCAAGCCTTTCATACCTCCTGGAGTATTCCAGCCAGACGACTGCTACCCTAGACGCAGATGGCGGCAGGTACAATACATGGCGGACCTCTTTTGGAAGAGATGGACAAGGGAGTATCTGCCCGAGTTACAGGAACGGCAAAAATGGATACAGAAGAGGAGGAACTTTCGACATTGGGGATGTTGTCCTCATCATTGATGATAAGGCCCCCCGCAACTCCTGGATCCTGGGGCGGGTCATACAAACGATGCCTGACTCCAGAGGACTGGTTAGACAAGTTCTAGTGAAGACACAGTCTACCATCCTTCGCAGGCCCATCTCAAAGCTGTGTCTGCTGCTGGAGGCCCCTACTTGAGTGTGCTTCCCCACCAGCCCCCCCGCACGCACACACACACACACACACACACACACACACACACACACACACGACATACACTTCCTGGATACTGATACACTTCCTGGATACTGATATACACTTCCTGGATACTGATATACACTTCCTGGATACTGATACTGAGGTGAGCGTCAAAATGGAATATATTTAATTTTTGGATTTCGATTTGGATGAACTTTGACGTTTTTTTAATAGACTTTGAACTTTTGAACAGACCTTTTGAAATCTTGACTCCTTATATCTAAAAGTAGTAATTGTTTTGTTGCCCACAAGAACAATTAGGGGCCGGTATGTAGGAGCCAAATTTCTCATTTCCTAAATTGTGAAAATTGTATCTTTTTTGCCCCATTAGATATTTAGTTTGTTAACTTCTTTGAGTTGGGTGTATGGTAAATTGGTTTATTATTATTATTAATATTACTATTCTTATTATGGTGGAAATCTAATATGGAGTCTTACCTGGTTCACACCCTTTTTTCCCATGTTTCCTCTCACCTTATATGATGGCAGGTAATCACTGCTCAGGTAGGCCCAGGTAGAGCGGTACCTTACAGTTTTTGACCGCACTTTAAAACGTCGTATATATAAGATCGATAGATCCATTTTGTTTGTTTTTTCTGCATAGAGCCAATTGGGGCTGTTGTACATAATATTATTTGTTTGGACAATAAATATGAATGATTTTTCGTAAACATACATTGGATCTCTGTATTCTGTTTGGACGGCAAAGGAGAGCGTGTCTAACTACATCCATCATACCTGGAGCCTCAAGGCAAGTGGTTCGTAGGATTGCCTGAACAGGCGAGGACATCCTTCATGTCAACTTCATGGTCACTAGACAACAGTGATTACCCTTGAATCGATGGCATTTAGGTCATAAATTGTGGAGATGCCAACTTGGATTGATTTGGTTGTTGTCATTGTCTTCACTTTGTTTGAGATGGTGAGACTTTGTTTGAGATGGTAAGATTGTAAGATCCCTCTGGCCAGGTCTTCTCAACATCTTCTAACATTGCCTCCTCAATCTTTATGGCACTGTCTACAATAGACAGTTGGTAGGGTGATCTTGATGTTCATGATGCTTTTCCCTGCGTGTTCATTGGGATCCAATGGATGGAGGCAGGTTTCCAGTTTCTGACAAAGTCCTTGACTTTGGCATGTGCTTAACCCTCCACCTTGTGATAGAGATGAACCTATCTATCTTATCCTCTTCTATCTCCTTCATGTCTGACACAATCTTGCAGCATACTGTATGTGGTGTATGTGGTGACATGGCCAGCTGCAAAGTAGTAGGTAAGCATCTTCTGGAATGTGGTCAGATGGAGAAGCCAGTCACCCTCACTTTCAGCCCAGATGTATGACATCATCAGCATCATTGGTTTCACCAAGACCTAAACCCAAAGTCTGGCTGTTCTGGTCTGACTCATAATCTGATCCAAGGCTCTCATCAGGTCATCTGCTTTCTGGAAATTTCTTACCGGAACTCCAGAGAGCCTTCAGCCATCAGTGAACATATAGCCCCAACAAAACTCATCAATGTGTGCATACCCCCAAGTAGGGATGTAACGATAACCGGTTTAATGATAACCGTGATAAAATTCCTTACAATACCGTTTAAAATGTTCATTATCATTAAAACCATGGTACCGTGATTACAGTGCTTTGAAAAACATGGTAAATACTGTCCATCATCAACCAAAGTTGGCAACAGTCTCCCAGATGCAAACGTGCAGCCTTTGAGAAATGATTTCAGTGAGTGTATCAATCCTTTTTGGATCTGAGTTTTCAATATAAAATGTTGTAAAATGATTTCAGTGAGTCTCTCAGTACTTTTTGAACATTTTCAGCATTTTCTTTATGAATACAGTGATAATACAATAATCGTGATCATTTTAGTTACGATAATCATGTGAAATTTTCATACCGTTACATCTCTACCCTCAAGACGTTTTAAGCGGCACAGCCGCATCTATAAGTGACGTGTGTCTGTTTGAGGCGAGATGTGTGTGAGGCGAGATGCAGTGTCCCAGTCATCTTGACTGGGGTGGCCCAAGTGGGGCACAGACTCAAGCAAGGGTAGCACTGATTGTGGCATTTAGGAAGGATGTAGAAAGTTTTCCCTCACCAAAATTTAGACTAACTTCACTCTAGCTTAAAAATAAGCCCGCTACAGCCTCTGAAAGACAGTGTTGTTGGCCACAGATGCCAGCATCCTCAGGATTTTGGGGTGGCCAATTAGATTTCAGGGGTGGTCAGTGCCACCCCTGGCCACTCCCTAGAAACTCCCCTGCCGAGATGTGCACACAGGATTTGAGCAGTGCACCTAGACCCCTCCCCCCGGCTGTACAAGGAATTGAGAGTGGAGACAGGAAGTGTCGCAGCTCAAAGCCAGTGAAACATGCACACACGCACGCAGTCGCGCACATGCACACACACACGTACACACACGTACACACACGTACACACACACACACACACACAGTGCCAGAGAGAGGGGAGTGGGGGAGAAGGGTCTGACTTGCGCAAACATGCACCGCTTCAACACCTAGGAGTGATTTATCAGACTAAAAGTCCTCTGCTTATTTCATGTTTTTATTGGGGGTGGGGGGGGCACATGGCGCGGGAATCAAATAGGCTACATTATACATGACATCCTTGCTCCTTTATGAATAAACATTGGAGAAAGCAAATTTGGTGCATTTGATTATGCATGAAATCTCATAAATCCCGATTTTTATGGGATTTTGGCACTTAAGGGGTTAATATCTAAAAATGCTCAAGGGTGCTCACCGGGCACCCTCCTGTATTTTGAATAGGTACCCCCAAGGTACAAGAATCAGCAGAGAAAAAAACTTTATCAGACGAAATAAGGTTCATCAAAAAAACAGCCTTTGGCTCCCGGACTATATCCCGTCCCCTGCATGCTCAAATCCAACCAATGGTCAATGCAAATCACAACATGAAGTTACAACGCATATAAACGAGCCTGATTATCAATTCAAAATAAAATGAGTGGCAACGTTGCTGGCTGCGGTGAATGCAGTGAGTGCGACAGGCAGAGGAAAAAATGTAGCCTAATACACCAATACTGGTCCGATTTAGAGATGGAGGAGGGGGGAAAAGGCTGATATGGTGCAATAATCGTAATGTCGTGTATTATAATTATAACATTGCACCTGAAACGTGTGTATTACTCACAGTCACTGTATTCACTTCCGACAGCACCACCGCACCAGTGTGTGCTTTTCATCCTCTCATCTCGCCGCTGTGCCAAATGCGCACACACAGGCAGCCTGTCACCATGGACCGATTTCTGCCATTACACATTATCTATTTTTCCCGGCTCCGCTTTTGCACAACACTCGTCTTTCTGCTAGGTAGCGTTGCTTCAAAGTTTTCCACTTGCTGCGGAGGTTTTGACGCGGCTTATCGAACCTTACTTACCGAACTTATTTTCCGCTCCTTTTCCAAAGGAGAATATGGGTCACATGACGTGCAAATGCGGAAAATGTGTTTCCATTACACTTTTGCGATAAACTGCTATATCGACACGTCTGAAAAACCACCTCATGAGAACGCAAAAACTTTTTGCGATATTTGGGAGGTTTTTCGAAATTCACGTGTTTCCATTACCCAATTTCTATTGCGATATTTAGATTTTGCGCATTTCTGAGGGTAATGGAAACACGACTTGTGACAAGCGGCTTGTCCAGTTGTATGCAGCGGTTCGCGCAAACAGATGTAATCCCGCAATCCTGTACCCAATTTCAGACACTGATTGTGCAGAAAAGGGGGGGACGGACGCAGGGCGCACATCAGCGATTTTAGTTTGTGTTTGTTTGTTGTTGTTTTGTGAGGGCTACAGAGCGCCCTAGCTGAACTGGTGCCCCAGGCAGGAGGCTGTTTCCCTGTACTGTAGGGTGAGCAGCCAGGGCCTGAGGAGGAAGGAGGGGGAGAATGTTCTGCGGCCCGCTGCAGTTCTGCACTGCG
>NC_139640.1:5212154-5262154 GCF_964638095.1 Poromitra crassiceps
CTCACAGTTCAGATTGTATCACGCTATTGAGTCACAGATTAGATCAGTTTTCATTTCAGCAAAAATAATAATTAAAAATGTGATATGGCTCTTTTATCTTTGTTGAAAAAACATTCAGATATAAAAACAGTGCATGCATGTGGTCAGCATGGTGGTACACAAATAAAAAAAGAATATGAAATTAAATAAACATAATAATTATTTACGCAAAAAACAGAGTTGGAAGAAATAAACTCCATTAGAGTGTTTTTATCGGTCAAAACTGAAGCCACTTTTTCAAAACTCTTCATACAGTCTGCATTACCAACATGCATCGTCATCATCTCACCTCCAAAACTCACTCAAACCACCAACACACTTTATACATGTCTCACAATAAGCTCATTCAACCATAAACATTGTTCTCACTGAGAAAGCACACACACACACACACACACACATACACACACACACACACACACACACACACACACACACACACACACACACACACACACACACACACACATGTACACCTACACACACATGTACACCTACACACACACACACACACACACACACACACACACACACACACACACACACACATGTACACCTACAGACAGGTGCCTCTCAGACAGGTGTCTCTCAGACAGGGGGACTGAGTTCACACAAGTGAAAAAGGAGATCTGGAGCACACGGTCAAAGTTACGCAATTCAATAGGTGCAAACAAACAAAGAAAGAGTGATGTTTCCACACAAAGGTGTCTTCTTCAGAGTGAAACAGAGTGTGAAAATGACTGCTTTAAATACTCCCACCACAGAATAAAGCAAGTCTCTCATTGGTAGGGCATGGTTATGACATCAACACACAGCCAATGAAAGGTTACCACATATATTGTAGTCGCCTCTCTCTCTCTGTCTGTTTGTAGTCACCACTCTGTAACCTCACTCAATGTCCCGCCCACAGCTCTATCTATCATTGTGGACTACAGGAGCGGGGGGGCGCACACCCCCCAATCACCATCAACGGCACAGTGGTGGAAAGGGTGGACAGCTTCAAGTACCTGGGAGTCAACATCCACCAGGACCTGACTTGGGCCGGTCACACCGCCACTGTTGTCAAAAAGGCCCAACAGCGACTACACGGACTCAGGCGCCTGAAGAAATTTGGGCTAAGGCCAGAAATCCTCAGGGACTTCTACAGAGGCACCATTGAAAGCCTGCGGACTGGCTGCTTCACCACCTGCTACGGGAACTGTACCACCATGGACCGCAGGGCGCTACGGAGAGTGAGACGCGCGGCCCAGCACGTAACAGGATGTGAGTTGCCAGAACTGCATGAACTGTATAACCAGCGGTGCCTCAGGAGGTCCCTGAAGATCATCAAAGACACAAACCATCCCCACAACAGCCTGTTCTCCCTGTTACCCTCAGGGAGGAGATACAGGGTTCCAAAAGCACGCACAAATCGCTTGAGGAACAGTTTCTTCCCGCAGGCCACGAGACTCCTTAACATACACAAATAGTGTAGTAGCCATACTGTACCGTACTGTAGCTGCTACCATTACGTATGTCTAATGTTTAATTGTATGTTTAATATGCTATAGTTATTTGATTTGACTTTGATTTGACTTTGATTTGATTTTTGATTTGATATTTGATTTGATATTTGATATTTGTACTATGTTGTAATCGGAGTCCACAGCACAAGAATTTCACACGTGATACTTGTACCATGGAGTGACAATAAAAATCTTGAATCTTGAATCTTGAATCTGATTGGTTAGACATCACGAGTCATAGCAAATCAAGACTGAAGACAGACAGACAGAGAGACTGGAAGTAGTTATATAGGGCACCCACTATTAAAAAATTATGGAAAAAGCGTTTTTTCAGTACTTCCTCAAAGGGCACTTCTGCATTTTCGAAAAAGGGGCGTGGCTTATTTTGAGCAAAAGTCCATTTTTCAGTACTTCCTCAAAGGGCACTTCTGTATTTGTTTTTTTCCCTTGTGATTAAAAAGCCATTTTGAGCAAAAGTCCATTTTTCAGTACTTCCTCAAAGGGCACTTCTGTATTTGTTTTTTTTTGCCTTGTGTTTAAAGCCATTATGTGTAAAAGTCAATTTTTCAGTACTACCTCAAAGTACACTTCTGTTTTTTTTGCCTTGTGTTTAAAGCCATTTTGAGCAAAAGTCCATTTTTCAGTACTACCTCAAAGTACACTTCTGTATTTTTTTTGCCTTGTGCTTAAAAAAGCCATTATGTGTAAAAGGCTTTAATTCAGTACTCTGCAAAAGTACACTTCTGTATTTCCCCCCATATCAGCAGCTCGCAGCAGCAGCAGCGTTTTTTTATCTCGGCCAAATACAATTTGGGCCATTTAGCAACTACTAAACTAATATTTGCTAACAGCGGCGCCCATTTTCCCTGCCTACAGATTCCACTGCTTGTTGATGTTTTCTCTGACTCACCCATATGATGCAAACCCTGTTTCCATTAAATTCGTGAGCAACTAGTTGCTTGCGAGTTTATTTTTCACCTAGCAACAGCAATACAACTTCCGCATCACGCATCTAAGTCACGAAGGTGGGATGCGCGTCCCTCAATGATGCAATGACAGGAAACCCCTCCCCTTTATAAAGCAGCAAACATGACAGTCAGCTGACAACGAACACACAGACTCTGTCAGTTTCTTTTGGAGGCACCATCAATTTTTGACCAGCGACTCAACTATTTTCGCTAAGAGCAGCGGCGCTAGCTGTTTTTTATCTCGGCCAAAATACAATTTGGCCCATTTAGCAACTACTAAACTAATATTTGCTAACAGCGGCGACCATTTTCCCTGCCTACAGATTCCACTGCTTGTTGATGTTTTCTCTGACTCACCCGGCCCCCAGGTTCCCCTTCCCAGCCCCTCCCCCACGTGACGTTATCTATTACCACGGCCGGTGTTCTGTCGATTTCACAATCACTTCCGTTTTAAATAAACTTGTTTGTTTTTTGACCGTCAGGTGGGGCGTTCCCGACAGCACGTAACGCCCCTTGAAAGCTACGAATAGCGGCGAGATCAGGTGGGCGTTCCCGGCAGCACGTAACGCCCCTTGAAAGCTATGATTAGCTGCGAGTGAGCGCACAGTTTTTCCTCCCATGCCCCCTTATATCCTTTGCGTGCCTATATTTATATTGCCTATATAATAGCCTATATTTTTTATTTTTTATTTTTTGTCCAGCATTCAAATATTCCATAATTGCATGTTGTGGCAGTCTATCTTATACTAATGTTTCGATAAAAGTTAGGCATAGCAAAGCATTCTGGGTATTCCCAAGGCTATTCTGTAGATTCCCTACGCGCAACACACACACACACACACACACACACACACAGACACACACACACATATTCACAGCCACAAACATAGCGCACGTTAGATTGTGGGCTATGTGTGGGCAGTTTCTCCATCTCAGACCACATCCCAGATCACATCTCAGATCACAGATTTTTCCCACTCCGGATCCAATTGTGACATCACCATGATAATTTTGACATTGTCTGATTGGCGGAATGAATTAAATTTGATCAATACAGATTGAGGTGGAGTGAATAGCTACAGACTGTTTTTCAATTGAATTGAAAACGATTGAATACAGACTATGGTGTATGACTATGCCGTTTGCCCGTCTCTCAACCAGAGCAGAGTTTCCCAGCATGCACTAGTGTGTTTCAACACTGTGTTTTTGGAGATTACTTATGTGCTACGTTAGTTATGTTATATGGCAGTAAAATGCCACTGAATGACCAAATTGATTTATCTTGATTTTTGATTTAACACCAGCGGTAGTTTGTTGTTTATGCGTATGCAATAACGGATGCGTTATTATATTTACTCGCTATGGTTATTTCGAACCCCACATAGGTTACGCCAACCTATGTGCCCTATCAGAGTTTGTTACGTTGCACTAGTCTTCCTCCCCGTGACGAGTTGGATACAATAAACAAAACAACATGATAGCAGCAGCTGCATCACTATACGTGTGAGCGTAAGTATTAATGGTTTGCAACTTGTTTGTGTTGTACAGCATTTGGTTCAAACATATGGTGACATTGAATCAGTGTTAGCTTAGCGCTAGCTAGCTAGTATACACTACGATCTGTGAATAGAATTGGCCTGGTCTTGCCATTTCTAACTAGCTAGTTTTTTCTCGAATTGATATAACTTTACAGTAGCATGGACCCCTCTCGTTATGACACCCCAGACCCCGGATATCCGTGACCTACGGGTATTATTTCAAAATATGGAATATGGAATATGGAACGTGAACAAACATCTTAGTTTTATGTATCTGTTATGTGATTGGACCCATTGTTTTTATTTTTCGT
Source organism: Poromitra crassiceps (assembly GCF_964638095.1). Classification (NCBI taxonomy): domain Eukaryota; kingdom Metazoa; phylum Chordata; class Actinopteri; order Beryciformes; family Melamphaidae; genus Poromitra; species Poromitra crassiceps. Next base: position 5,216,516 of record NC_139640.1, read on the forward strand.
ATTTTTATATGATTATTTTAATAGTTACTAACTATTAATAGTAACTAACTAGTCCTCCACACAGTATTGGTTATTATATAATAATATATAATAATATAATAATAATCTTTGTAATACAATTGCTATAAAATTAAAATGTATATCACACTTATAATATGCCAACAATAATAGCACCAGTCTAAATAACATAACTTAATTCAACTTTGCCTCTCCTCACCTCTCCTACCCTCTCCTCTCCTCTCCTCTCCTCTCCTCTCCTCTCCTCTCCTCTCCTCTCCTCTCCTCTCCTCTCCTCTCCTCTCCTCACCTCTTCTCTCCTCTCCTCTCCTCTCCTCACCTCTTCTCTCCTCACCTCACCTCTCCTCCTCCCCCCTCACCCCTCTACTCCTCCCCTCCCCTCTCCTCTCCTCACCTCTCGTCTCCTCTCGTCTCCTCACCTCTCCCCTCTTCCCTCTCTTCTCCTCTCCTTACAAGCCTATAGATGAGGGATTTCAGACAATGTGTCCATTGTTACAATATTGTCAACAAAAATAGTACCAGTCTAAATAACATAACTTAATTCAACTTTTGCCTCTCCTCTCTTCTTGCTTAACATACACAAATAGTGTAGTAGCCGTACCGTACCGCACTGCAGCTGCTACCATTACGTATGTCTAATGTTTAATTGTATGTCTAATAAGATACATGCTATTTGCACCTGTATGTCAAATACGTCGAATTTAAAATGTTTAAGCACGTCTAATGTATGCACATGACATGTGCACCTATGTGCAGTGAATATGCCACTGTCTCAGACTTGTCTTATCACTATACTGCCTTATTGCTTATTGTTGCTTATTGTTGCTTATTGCTTATTGCTTATTGCTTATTGCCTTATTGCTTATTGTTTTTGCACTCACGCCTTGCTATATTTGTGCGATGTTGTAAACGGAGTCCACAGCTCCCCTCTCCCCTCCTCTCTCCTCTCCTCTCTCCCATCCTCTCTCCTCTTCCCCTCTCCTCTCCTCTCTCCTCCTCTCCTCTCCTCTCCTCTCCTCACCTCTCCTTGTCTCTTCTCCAGGAGGGTGATTGAGGTGAAATTTGGATCCAGATGTTAACTGCATACATAATGTTATGTCTCGAAAGACAAGAGCTATGTAGCCTACTTTAAATCAGATCACTCCGGTGCACAAACATACATTGGTTGATTAATAAAGTTTTACAAATCAATTAATTTGGTTGTCAACCACCGTTAAACGAAACTTTTGGGAGTAGTCGATGACTACTAAAATGCAGAAGTAGTTGTATCGATAAAGACTCTGATCGTTAAGCAGTCTCGAAAGTGGGGTCAATATCAATCTAGAATCTAGATTGATTTGATTCACTAATTTGGCGTTCTCTCATGCAAAATATCCAACATCCAATATCCAGAAGTAGTGATTACTACACAGAAGTAACTTTAGGTCCACCATTTGCTATTTGCTTCAAACATAATTTGGATCAGTTGTAACTTTGACCATTTCTAACAATTTCTAGACAGTGAATTTACACAAGCACTTGAGTGAAATTCATGTGAATTCAATGTGAACATGCATTAACTGTGATTGAATGAACGCAGATTGTCAGATTTGTATACCAAACCCTTATCCTGGTGCCTGCAAGGGTCGTCTATACCAGTGGTTCTCAAATAGGGGTCCGGGGACCCCCAGGGGTCCGTGGCACTTTGCAAGGGGGTCCACGAAAAGTTTTCAGGAAAATAAACATTTTTTTTTGTGTGTGTGCAAAAGCTTAACTCATTGAGTGCCATGGACGTCTTTCGACGTCCAATTAAATAGTGACGTAGAGTGCCACGGACGTCTTTCGACGTCCAATGCGTTTTTTGACGGTGGGACGTCGATCAAAGCCTTCCGCAGCTCCTGTACAACTATTGTAGCTATTGGAGGTCTATAACCTATTTTACAGAACCCTTAGGTGGCGACAGTGCTCTCCAGGTTAACAGAAAGGCAGAGAAAAACAGAGAATAAGTCGTTGGGGAAACGGAAATCGCATCGCATCCGTATGCATCGATATGCATGAAGCGTTTTAACGTTAGATGTGCCTGCAGCAGGCAGCAGCCAATCTGCTCCCACAATTGAGCTCCTCCATGTCCGCTGCGACAGCCCATTCGCATGATCAGCCGTTATTATTCTCAACTGGAAGCATACAGTAGTAGCCGGTGACAAACACACGCGGAAAAAGCTGGATGTCGCGCACCCTTCACAGTGCAGAGCAAACTCAGCAGAGAGCCACCTCCCATACAGGAGGAGTGTGCAGTTGAGGCGGGGCGGGGCGGGGGGGTGGTGGGGGGTGGCACGCAGAGCAGCACACAACACTGACCCAGACAGACCCAGGCAGCAGGACAGGGTTGGCAAACGCAAGCCAGAATATCCGATGCCCACCAGCAGCAAATCAAGATCAGCAAGAAGCTGCAACCAGCAGCGCACGCAGGGGCCAGCGCTGCTGGTTGCAGCTAAAAATATTATTCTGCCAAACAAAATTCCCTGGCCTTCACTGTTTTATTGAAGGAAATTATTTTTGAGGTGTGGCTACATCAGAAAATTAGCTTCAGAGTCAGTGATGTGTTTGAAATGTTTAATTTCACAAAAGGGCCATTATCTCAGCTTCTAGAAAAAAACTGCTCTTTTTTGTTAAATCAAGCTATCTTCTCCGGCTGATAACTAAAGAACGGAAAATGATATCAATAAACCTGTTTTTGCTGATGATAGAAAAGAGTCTCATCGTTCTTTTTGCCTGTTCATTGTTTACATAGTAATATCACACAATATTCTGTGGGCCTCGAGAAATCACTGAAAAAAGCTCTGAAACTCTGGCACTGGGAGCGTCCGTTCTCCAAAAGTGGCTGGCACTCAATGAGTTAATAGTTCAATGAAAATATTTGATGCTTTAAATCTAAAATTCATGGATTACATTCTAATCTAACAAACCTATCAATTTAAAAGTCAAGCACGTTACCCTGGAAACAATTAAGCGTAGTCCAAAATCATAAATCAGAATGAGGTGGAGAGAGACAGTTGACGGTCGGAGAGACGGCACCCGGTACGGGATGGGTTTAGCACCCCAGCCTGGCTATCTCGTGAGGGAGAAATCCACAAACGCTACGGATTAGCCTCCCGAAAATCTGTGTAAACATCAGCGCGGCCTGGGGTCCTTCAGGCTAGAGCGAGGTGCTCGTCGCAGGCGAATGACGTGCAGCGCACAGACCTTCTTGAGGCATCCTCTCTGCCCATGGTACGCCATGATGGTATGGCATGGTAGGATTGCCTTTTCACCAGGGAGGGTCTAGTGAGACGAAGGAGGAGCGTGGCTGGGAAAACCACAGGAGAGAGTATAAGAGACCAACTGTTCTCAGAATTAATGTGACAGGTCGAACAAAGGAAAGGTCAGAAAGGTCAACCGGAAGTCCCGCCCCCTTTTTCCCCTCCCCCACGCACCTGGCTTAACAATAGAAACAATAGAAAGAGAGAACAATAGGATGAATAGGATGAATAGGATGAATAGAATACAATAGAAACAAAAGAATACATTATGAACAAAAGAATAAATTATGAACAAAAGAATACATTATGAACAAAAGAATACATTATGAACAAAAGAATACATTATGAACAATAGAGACACAGAGAACAAAAGAACGTCTGGCAGAACAATGGAGCACGTGATACTAATATATTCGTATTAATATTCGGTCACACGGTAGACTTCTAGTCTGACTCATAACTCAGATGCCCGGCTTGTCATCAGCACGTCAAATTTCTTTTTTTTAAAATGGCCAAGACGACGGAAGGATTCATTTGTGAAGTGCCGGTGACTACGTTCCAAGAAGCCCCGTTATGGCATGCGCCTAAGAAACGTGTGTTGTATCTGCGTAGGACTCAGTTACCGCCATCCGATTCTCTTCAAGAGGAATGGAACCTGGGATCATGTGGAACATTAGGCTACATTTTCAACTATAACGTCAGCGAACTCAGCTTTTATCATCTGGAGGTCGGTGAGTCCTTTGGTCCCACTACGCTAAAAACCAACCTCACATCTAACGATTGGGGAGTTTTGAATCTTGTGGTGACGCACTGTCTCAAATTGAAAAACGCCGCTGCAATTTCCGCTCTGTGGGGAGGTGAAACTGAACTAGAGATCAACGAAGAAGAACGAGCTCCGGGCGAGAATAAAGAGAACTTTGATCCAAACCAGGAGACAGAGAACGGGTCCAATGTGCAAAAGACGTTCAGAGCTATTTGGGAGACTAAGAACATTCCTACAGGGAAATGGTATTACCGTGCAAGCTGTCATCTGAATGCCTTGGATGAACCTGTCGGCCATTTTGTCATCGAGCAATTCAACTCCGAATGTGGCGTGTTTCAGACAACGTTAAACGTTCCGGTCAACGCCTGGCTGATTTTGTTTGAAGAAGCAGCGTCCCGGATCACATCGCTGTTCCAGCGCAGTCGGTGTTGGAAAGAACAAGTCGTCCTGAAAAGAGCCCTCTCCTTTTCTTAGACCCTCACCCCACCCCACCCCACCCCGCACCATAAAAAATATATATATACACTCTAGACTTAACCAGCGATGGATCAGCAATATAGAATGGTGCTGAAGGCCTTTAAGGAATTGAATGATAGTGAGTTCAAAAAATTTAAATGGTTCCTACAACAGCAGGATGTTTTAGAAGGTTATGCATCCGTCGCAAAGAACCGTTTGGAGAAGGCGGACAAATTTGCCACAATAGACCACATGCGGTGTACCTATGGCGACAGATACATCATTGATGTAGCCATACAGGTTTTACGTAAGATTAAAAGGGGTGATTTAGCTGACCGTATAACACCTCCCACTTTTTAAAAGCCCCACCCCGCCTCCCCCTCTTAACCTTTAAATTCAGACATTAACTAGCAGACTCAAAGCCTTGAAGAATGGATATGCTTTCTGATGAAACCCTCGACGGTGCTCTTTCTAACCCTGGAACTAGCAGATGCGACGCTACGACTCAAACTGATGTCATCGATGGACCATTGTTGTCTAAATTCCTGAACACTCTGAAAGTAGCTACGCTTAGTTTACTGAGCGAGGTTATTCAGAGATTTCTAAAAGAATCCTGCTACGGATGTCAAACTGACCATCCGAGTCAGAAACATCATCCATGCTTGGACGTGCTACCTGACGATTTTTACCAAGAGAACTATGATGAACTGGTGAAGAGGCTCTGCACGGAACGTTTCGTCCCCTCCATCCAGCAAGTGTTGACTTCGGAGGACATTGATGTGCCAGATTCGCAAGTACGTAGCGCTGCCGCAGACTATCTCGAGGAACTAAAATCGACGGACAATATACAAGAGACGATCACCGACGTCTACAGCGCACACATTGCTGAAGATAAAAGCAAGACTAAAGAGTTGGATAAGTCTTTTGAGTTTTGGCTTTCAGGACATTCAGAAAAAGACACGCAGGACTGATTGATAATGGGTAATCAGCTAAGAAGCTTTGTAAGAGTTGTAGAGGAGTATTTTTTAATTTCAGAGTTGCAGACTCTCATCGTTCAACATGTCGAAAATAAAGTGAATGGTAGGTGTAGCTCAGATCGTACGGTAAATAGACTAGAAGAGATTACGAACATTGTACGTACACAGACTCTATTCACCCCCTGGGAACTGGTTATGCAAGACATGACACGTTTAAGTGGATCAGTATCTGCAAAGTTTTGTAAAATAATGGAAAACATGCTTGTATTTAGTGCAACATTGAATGTGTTCCATCTAATTACTATTTACGCTCTGTTTATCGACTCTGTGTGTTTCTGCATAAAACAAGAACAACGTGTGAATACCTGGCATGAATTACAAATATTGCATAATGATATTCGTTCTAAATATGGAACCACAGCTATGACTCAAGCCTTAAAGATCATCAAAAGTGTTTAGTTTACTATGTTTTAATGTATTACCGTTTTGTTTTAAAAATGTTTAGTCTTAGGAAAAAGAAAAAAAAAATTTTTTTTACCTAGTTATGAATATTGTATATACAATATTCTTATGATTGAGTGTTTAGTTTACTATGATTTACTGTATTACCGTTTTGTTTAAAAAAAAAAAAAAAAAAAAAAAAAAAAAATGTTTAGTCTTAGATTTTTTTACCAAGTTATGATTATTGTATATACATGCTTTTTATGATTGAATGTTTTGTGATAAATGTTCTATCACATAAAAAACAATAAAAACTATGAAAACGATGTAACTTGTCATTTGTATGAAAAACAATCTGAGGGAGAGATGGATTTGACAAGAGAAATGAAAAAATTGTATTACGATGCAGGACACAGTGGAAGTTATGGCGGTGTGATTAGATTACACAAAGCTGTCGAAAATGAAACAGGATCCAAAGTAGCTGTTGAAAAGGTTAAAGATTTCCTGGCTCAACAGGACGCATACACCCTGCATAAAACCGCCAGGATACATTTCCCTAGAAACAGAGTTTTTGTCTCAGGTCCTCTAAAACAGTTTCAGGCGGATCTATGTGATATGCAAGCTTTGTCAGAACATAATGACGGGTATAATTATTTATTGACCGTTATCGATGTTTTTTCCAAAAAGGCTTATGCAAGAGTGTTAAAGAAAAAAACAGGATCAGAGGTCTCTAAAGCCTTTGCCTCTATTTTAAAAGACACCGGACCACCTAAAAAGTTACAAACAGACGCGGGCAAGGAGTTTTTTAACAAGAGTTTTCAGGCTTTGATGAAGAAACACAACATTATTCATTTTGCCACAGCCAGTGATCTAAAAGCCTCTGTGGTCGAGAGATTAAACCGCACTTTGAAATGTAAGATGTGGAGGTATTTTACTGCGAAAAACACCAGACGCTACCTGGGAGTCCTACAAGATTTGATGAAAAGCTACAATAACAGTTTTCATAATAGCATCAAAATGTCACCCAACGAGGTGACATCGGAGAACACTCGACAAGTTTTTCAAAACCTGTTTTCAAAACCTGTGCGTACTACTAAGCCTAAGTTCAAAGAAGGTGATCTGGTGAGGATCTCAAAACTACGAGGCGTTTTTGACAAGAAATATGAACAGAGTTATACCGACGAAACCTTTACAGTAAGCGAACGCATACCCCGCGTCCCCCCTGTGTACAAGCTGAAAGATTACGACAATGACACTATCGACGGTACGTTTTACGAACAGGAAATACAAAAAGTTAAGATGGACAAAAACAAAACCTATCAGGTGGAAAAGGTTCTCCGTCATCGTAATCGAAAAGGGGTTAAATATTCTCTAGTTCAATGGAGGAACTGGCCCGAGAAGTTCAACAGTTGGGTCAAAGCCAGTGACCTTAAAACCATTATGTAAACCTATGAACCTTCATATTAGGGTTAGGACATCAAACCCCCTAGCCATGGATCTAGCAAATAAGGATGGTTTCTATATAACATTACCGTCCAACTCTAGCCGTAAAGTGTTTAAAAATAATACCAGTTCTAATTTCCGAGTAGATTTAGCTCAACACATCAATTTAGAGGGATCATGGCAGGTAGCCTTAACGGAAATTTCATACCCTCACACATGGTATAACATACCGTATGATGCAGCCTGGTTTGAACATAGACCATTACCTATAGAACCAGCCACAGAGAGCGTGATCGGTTTTCAAAGATTCACACCCGGATATTACAGTAATCTACCGCAACTATGGAAGGAGCTCCATTTGGCTCTCAGAAGAGGTGACACAGATATTTATATAACCTATGACAATATTCAAAAGAGAATTGAATTTCAAGCAGGAGGTCAATTTCAACTGCGTGTTCATAAACCCTTCTGTTATGTGATGGGTATGAAGCCGGCAAAATGGTTTACTTTTACAGAGACTGTAACATCGCCCTATTCACCCGATATAAACGCCGGTTTTACACATCTGTACTGTTATTCAGATTGTGTTTCACACCAAATGGTTGGTGATGCTTACGCCCCTCTCTTGAGAACAATTCAGGTTGAAGGAACTTTTGGAGATACAATTACCCAGTGTTTTAACCAGCCGGATTATCTACCCCTAGCCAAAAAACATATAGAGACCATTTTAATTGAAATCAAGACGGACCAGAACGTGCCTGTAAACTTTACCTACGGCAAGACTATTGTGAAACTACATTTTAGACCTACACCGAAGATATAGGTGAGGGCGAAAAAATAATAAAAGAAAAGAAAAGAAAAAATGCTAACCATGAATGATCCTAACAGGTTCGTGAGTTATTACGAAAGTCAAGTAGGTGGAGGTTTGGATGGCTTTCACGGAGCGCCTGTAATGTATGGCCGCGGAATAGGATCCATTTTCTCGAAACTATTTCGTTTTGTATCGCCCTTAATGAAACGAGGATTTGCTTTGGCAAAACCCCATATCAAATCCGCCGCTCAGAACATTGCATCGGATGTGTTTGGCAGCGTCGCTAATAAATTCACGAGCAAGGCACGTGGTCAACAAGGACAAGAAGGTTCTGGCGTTATGATTTTAGCTAGGAGAGCTAGAAAGAGACCGCCGGGGCAGCGTGTGAAAAGACGGAAATCAAAAAAATCACGCTCAGTTAAAAGACGCAAGCCCACTGGCAGGACCTATAACGCACGGTCCCAGGATATATTTTAAAAATGGCTCTTTTACATGAGAAATCACCTGAATGCAGCATGAGCCAGCTCGACTTGTTCCAAACGCCTATGACACAGCTGTCTATCGAAGAAAAACAGTATACAGAAATTAGACCAATCTCCGCCCTGACCGAAAATGGCCCTGTGGAATTTTTTTTAGCGGGGGATGGGGAAAAATATTTAGATCTAAATGAGACTCTGTTACATGTACGTTTGAAAATCACGATGCCCGACGGTTCTAATCTGCCTGCGGACGCACGTGTGGGGCTGGTTAATTATCCCTTAAATACCATATTTTCACAATGTGACATAATTGTCGGAGACAGATTAATATCGCAGGCGAGCGCAACTCATCCGTACAGAGCCATGATCGAGACTTTGTTAAACTTTTCAGAAGATACATTAAAAAGTCAATTCACTGCTGGGTTGTTTTACAAAGACACAGCAGGCTCGATGGACTCTACTCAAAATAATAACGGACCCAATAAAGGCTTTGTCAAACGAGCATCTTTCTGCTCAGAGTCGAATGAATGTCACCTGTTGGGAGCGTTACATGCAGATATCCTGTTCTGTGAGAGGCTACTTTTGAACTCGGTGGATTTAAGAATCAAACTGACGAGAGGGAGTGATGCATTCTGTCTCATGTCGGAACAAAATACTGATTACAGATTAAAAATACTAGGCGCCTCGTTGTTCGTTAAGAAAGCCACAATTTCACCGGCTGTTCGCTTAGGTCATTCCGCAGCATTGCTCAGAGGTAATGCTCTCTATCCGTTATCACGGGTTAATGTGAAAACATACTCCATCCCACAGAATTCACGGATATGTAACCAGGAGAATTTATTTTTAGGCGTTATGCCTAAATACCTCGTGCTGGCGATGGTTAATCATGAGGCGTTTACAGGTAAAACTAACTTGAACCCGTTCAATTTCGTACATAATGATGTAGAGTACATGGCCTTGTGCCAGGACGGTCGACAGGTGCCCTCAAAAGCGTTCCAGCCTCAATTTAACAACAACCAATCCGTTAGAGAGTTTTACAATATGTTTACGTCGACGGGGAGACATCTCAAAGACTTACCACTCTGTATCGACCGTGAGGATTTTCAACAAGGCTATGCTTTATTTGTGTTTAATCTGAACCCTGACGAAGACACTACAGCTCTATCCCCTGTTTCTAGCGGTAATTTAAGATTGGAAATGAGATTCCGGGTCCCATTACCAAACACCACAACGCTGATTGTATACGCTTGTTATGATTCAATCTTGGAGATAAACTCAAAACGTCAAGTTTTAGTGGATTATTACTAAATCAGAAACATGAATAATCATCAATTAGATAGTATTTTACACAATTTAATAGGTGATATATTCTGCGGTGTGTGGGCCTCGGATGAGTTACCGTTAATGCAAAGATCATTTAGACGTCCGGCTTATTTTATAATAAATACAGACCCTCGCCACAAACCAGGCCTGCATTGGTTAGCTATAACGCTGGAAGCTGACGGTGATGCAACGTTTTTTGACAGTTTTGGTTACCCTCCAGATTTCGAATATTACCCCGAATCCATCTTACATTTTCTGGAGGCCAATTCTAAAAACTCTATCATATACCATAACAGAAGACTACAACAGACTCTATCGAGTGTATGCGGAGAACATTGTGTGTACTTTTTATGCCGTAAAGCCTGCGGTCTATCGTATGATAAAATACTATCTTTGTATGGTGATGACGAGATTCAAAACGACAATATGGTGTCAGATTTTGTGAAAAGATACACACGCTGTATACGTTATCATCGCGCCGCTGTTTTTAATCAGTCATCCTGTTCTTTAAAAATGATTAAAGAGTGTCAAAGGTCTGATTGAATAGTTTTAGAATGCTTTTTTTTTATTTTTTTTATTCGTTAGTCATGCATTGTTAGTGTGGGTTGTTGATGTTTTTTTTCCTTTCTTTTTTTCTTTCTGTGCTGTAATGAAAACTGATGCTCGTAGTATTTTTTAGAAACATACATTTTTTATTTTATGAATGTTCAAACATAAATTGTGAATAAAAAAGCGTTCTTTCATTGAACAAAGAAAACAAGTTTTGCTGTGTTTTGTTGAATCTTATTCAAAGCCACTGAGGAGATAGTAACATCTTTGCACGTCCGGGGCTTCTCTCTCCGGTAGACCATCTTGGTGTCTGACTGGCTGAATCTGTCAACTCTAAGATCTCTTCAGACGGTGCGCGTGGTGTGTGTCTGGCTCCTTTGCGTGGTGTGTGTCTGGCTCCTTTCAGGTTACGAATATATTGACGTGCGTGAGTGTTAGTTATGGTCGAAACAGGAATTTTCAGATCAGACAATGCATTCAGAAACACGTCCCAACCTATTGGTTTAGACGCGCGTGATGAGGTTTTGAAGGTAGACGATAATTGTTTCATTAAATCTAGGACGTGAGATCCTCTGACAGGTATTTGTCTGTAGATAAACTCTCCGTCATCATTCCAACCGCTAAGACCGTTTGAGTGTAGAATTTTATTCAAAATATATTCCGTATTCTTCTGAGAACGAGGATTAATATTCCTTAAGACTTCATTAAATATGTCGGCTTCCTGATGACTTTCAGTCGGCGCTGCATGGTCAGGTTCCTTAGAGAGAGTCAATTTAATTTCCTTACTTTCTGTCTGCTTTTGTTTCTCTAGATTTAAATATCGTTGTAAAAGGTTATTGTATCTTTTAATTTTTTCGTAAGCTGATAAACCTCTTTCATCAAGTATTTCTCTCATTTTAAAATCCAAGTCATTCTCTGCCTTTAAAAGGATATTTTCTGAACTTTTATTCATATCCTGTAGCTGTGCTAACTGTCCGGGTGAGACTAAATACATCTTATGCATGATTTCTTCTTCAGCGTCTCGTTATCAAACCCCCAATTAGTTGTGCTACCACAGGTAGTACAGTGGTTAATAAGGGCGCCAAGAAGCCGCCTTTCTGAGTAACTAATGACCTTTTCTTCAATAATCCTGTTTTCTTATCAGCCAGAACTCGGATGTGTTTCCTGTGACGTTTCAGTTTCCGATATTGACAGCTCTTGAGCGGTATATTTCCTCTTAAAAGATTATGACTGATTTCACACAATGCGTGTATGACATCATCGGGCGATCTTTGTAAAACAGTCTTTCTGCGGTGATGTGTCGCTTTTGACAGCCGTCTTAACAGAGGGAGGTTTTTTTTCAAACGTGCAGACATTATCTTTTTTTTGGCAGATAAACACAACAGCGCTCTCCCGGCAACACACCTGTTCTCAGTCTAAACCGTTCTGGGCAGTTAGGGGTTAGATCAACCAATAAATAAGTATATGGCTGTAATGTGGCATCATTAAAACTATCCATAAAGAAACTTTTCTGTGTGGGGTAGATTTGATGAGCCAAAACATTCATTTGTAACTTATCACGTGGGTTCTTAAACAAGATAAGATAATTACTATTAACGTTAATGGTTCTAGAGTATTTACCCTTATGAAAAATATTCTGCGTCAAAAATATGACGCTCATATTCCGGTGATGTCGATACTGTGTAAACAATTTCATAACTTCAGGGTTATCATTAGCTTGGGAAATGACATCATCTAAAATAATCAAATGTGTTTTTGCAGAGGGGAACAATTCACTGTCATCAAACGAGTCAGGTAGTCCTTGCACAAAGGTGATTTTTTTATTCAGTTTCTGTAAATCAGCATACAGAGGTTGAAAACATGTATAAATCCATACAATATTCACAGGTACAGGGTGCATCACATATTCACAGTTTTCCAATACCTTCTGTACAAAACACGATTTCCCAGAACCACTCGGTCCAACAATGAGACAAGAGAAAGGTGATTTAAATCTGAAATCAAAATCAATTTCGTCTAATACATCAGAGCACGCCATTTTTATTTACAATCTTTATGTGTTCAATACCCAAATGGTTCGGATCGACCGTCGGGTAAGAGTCTGCGTTTGTCGTACACCAGACGGAACCTTTTCTGAATGAGGGTATTTTTCAGAAGAAAGCCATTTTTATTTCTCAAAATCTTACGCTGTGGCACACGTATCACTTCCGACGGCTGGCCGGGGTTGTCTAGATAACCTTGGATCAAATCTTTTATGCTGTCAAAGTTAAGCTGTTTGGTACTGTCATGTGTCAGAGTGATACCTTTAGCACGCATAACAACTTTATTGTTTACCGTCCGGTAACCATAGCTTTTAGGACCTGTAGCGACAAACTCCTGAATAGAATCACCGGCGAGTTCATCTGTGAGCTCGCCTAATAGGTTACCTGTAGGTAGGTGGTTCTGACCCGGTTTTGACGTGTAGATTAGGCTATCTGTATCAAAATAGAGAGTTCTGGGGCCAAGTTCCTGCAAATAGGATAAAAGTTTGAGGCGTCCGTAGGCTGTAGTAAAGGCTGCCAAGAAAACATTATTAGTCTTGTTAGGAGGTGCAAAACAACATTTACCATAACACCACTGAATCAAAGCTGTCTTGTCATTGATAAAGGTAAAGTATTTGACATCATATTGTTCGGAAAACATGAACTTGAAAAATTATGCAGGCTTACTGATGATTTCTGTTTGAGGTAAATTACATCTTTGTGCAAACTTTCCCCAGAGCGAATTTAAACAAGTCTTAGAAACCTGTCTCTTTGCGGGGTTTAACTTGATTTTAGAGACATCTAGCTGAACGCCTTGCCGGTGTTTATATTCTCTCACATATTCAAGCTTATCCTGATCGTTTACAATGCCCGGAGGGAAGCCTGAACTTTCCTGCTTACCCTTGAGAAAAGTGTGCATGTAATCAACAAATATGTCACGACTGGTGTTTTCAAAATGCCATACCTCTGTGATTTTTAGAAGAGTGTATCCTGATTCGAGAGCTTTTGTGAATTCTGGCGTCGTCCAAACACCTGTCAGAGCTCTACAATCAATGTCATGGTTACACTCTCCTTGTTGATAGTTCAATTCAGCGCATGATCGGCACAGTGTGAAAACTAATTTTCCCTTTGCTGTTTTATGCGGCAAGACCGGGAAAAAAAGCTTACGGGGAGCTAATACTGTAGCACTAATCAGCCCAAAGTATGCCTGTGGCTCTTTGAAATCCTTGACAATTACCTGCGGATGTCCTAGAGGATATACAGATTCACAGTTGACGTGTGGATAGAGAGAAATCACGTCTACATACTTAACTGTCTCGTCTGCAGCAGCCTGATATCTCAACTGCACTGCGCAAGTTCGACCTCCGTAGAGAGCTTGGCGGGGTGCTAGTGGGACAGGAGGATTAAAGCATTTCAGAAACTCTTGTAAGCCTTGATCTGTTTTTTTCAAATATATCCATTCGTGTTCACGCATAACTACCACGTTTAAACCATGCATCGCTTGAAGGTGTTTTAGTCTCTCTTCAGTGTCATGGTTCAAGTCCTGGTAGCTGATGCGTGATAACGGATTAATATCGCTTTGTTTAAAACACAAACAACACCCGTGATGGAAACAGCCGAGGAATTCAAAAGCTGTTTTGTCTGCTTCTACATAACCGTCAAGAAAGTATGCGCCGACTTGATGTTCACCCAAATTAAGTGCGTGCTGTATGAAAATACCTCGTTTTACTGATTCCCATTCGAGCCACTGGATAGCCGCGTTGGAGTAAGATTTAAACCGTCGTCTGTAGTCATCTGCTGAGGGGATAGCTATTGTATTAGGTTGGAGAAATTTTGTACAGAAGGTCTTCATACATGCGGAAGCAATAGTCACGCAGCTAAAAGGGTCAACTTGTGTTTCACTCATGTATTCAGCTCTAAATAGAGTACAGGCAGTCGCGAGTATATTTGTGTCATTTTCACAATAAGAAATAGCCTGCTCCTTGAAATTGAATGTACCGTGGGCCACCGAGTCATACCAGAGATCAAATTGAGCTCTCTGCTGGGGAGACATGTGATCTACACCATACATCTCACTAGCAGGATACGCACCCTTGTAATTTAAATTAGCCTCTGATGAAAAGAGATGAGGAAAAAAACCCTTCGCTTCTGACGGAAATCCTAACGCTTCTGGCATCTGGGCTAATCGCATTAGTAGAAAACTTAAACTATCGATATAACGTTGGTTAAAATGAGAATCGTTTATGCATAAAACTTTGCTTCCCTGCATAATTACAGACGGTTTTAGGCCTAACTCCAGCATCCCATTAAGAATTAGATATGAATCAAATCCCTTTGAGTTATGGGCTATAAATACAGCCTTGGCATATTGAGGGCTTCTGTATTTCAGAATAAAGTTTTTGATACAATTATGTCCATAATCATACCATGTTTCTCCTGTCAAAGTGCGGGTAGTTACTAAAAAAGCGACGTGTACACCGTTATCATTAGCATAGGTTTCAAAGTCATAGAAAATCAAATTCTGATTACAAACGGTTTCTGCTTCAAGGGTTTGCATGTAACAGAGATGCAAGGATGTGTTTTCACTTTCAGCTTGTGTCATTGAACAACCGCAAATCTTACATTTACGTAAGAGACAAGTGTGTGGTTTAACTTGCTTTGTTAGTGGAACATAGTAGATCAGTTTACAGCGTTGACATCTTTTATGCATGTTACAATATGACGCAAAGGTTTTAGCTTTTGAATGCCATCTCGGTTTTTTGTGTGCTTCGAGACAAAACTTTGACTGACACACTCTGTAACAATCATTGCACAGGGTTAAGTTCTTGGTGTGCTGACTACATTCAGGATCAAAACATACTGTACAATGATTGGGACAGATGTGATTCCTAGGATTAAGGTAACCTCTGTAACAATGTTCACACAGGTACTTGGTTCCCAGGAAAGCTCTGAGATTCTTAACACCGTAATAATGATTTCGAAAGAGGAAAACAATCAGAGTAGCTCTGTCAGTTTGTCTGGGAAAAGCCGTAAAGTACGGCTGCAATGTTTTTGATTCATCGGTTCTAAACATCACAACAATTTTGCGATTTAGAACCTGTTCAAATTTACCTATGTCGGTCAAAGTAACAGGCGTGTTTTCAGACAGACCTGTTTGACTCTGAATTTGACGACCCAATGCTTCTGCCTGAGCGTCTGTGAAATTTGGATTTGTCAAATGAGCTAGGTTAATTGCAAAACATAACTGATTGCCGGCATTGTCGACGATATATAAACATGGTCGTTTGGTGTTGAGGATTTCAGAGTCTAATGTTTTACACAGCATACGTCTTTTTTGAGATGGCGCTCCACCACTAAGGCTGCGGACAATTTGTCCCACTAATTCCAGATTATTCTCTGCTGTAACCTCTTGATTTGATTGAACAAGTCTGTCTAAAACATCATGAAAGACGTTTTCGTCCATATCTTGAGTATAAGTCAGCGACTGAGAGACTGTATTTGCCAACATACGGCCTCGAATCTCAAATTGTAAAATGTCCCCGGGATTGGATAATGCAAAAAGTCTTTGGGTAACATTTGAAATCTGATCAGCTACAGTGTTATAGAATGTTACAAAGTCACCAGAATCTGGTAGGCTTATATTTAAACGCTGCCTTATTTCTGTATTATTGAAAGCAGGACGTTCGATGACATTAGCTTCTGGTGTGGCGGGTGTTTGTGGCACAGTACAGTCAGGAATGTTCGATGTTTGCGGCAGGTTAGAGAGAGGTAAGCCGCGGGCGGATTGCATAATAGCTTGTTCAGGTTCTGGTAACAATGCGCTTAAAAATGATATTCCATCATCGATACTCATTAGAGGGTAAATGTCTGACTCAGGATAGTTTAACGCATGTATTTCTTGTAATAATGATACGGGAATTTCCTCTAAGGGATCTGTGGTACTGGATTCTTCCTGTGACATGGTTGAATAGCCCTATACTGTAAAAATGACAATCACACATTTACACCATCTCGTTCTTGCATTACATCACTTAAATGATGAAAAATCTCACTTAGGGCGATGAACGCACAGGATAAAGACTCGATGTAATCAGCACGATTGCGAATCCTGTTCCTTCGTGGCACATTCCTGATCAGTCGTCTCCTCAGACCTGGGTTTCGACGACCTGAGAGAGAAAGAGAGAGAGAGAGAGAGACACAGAGAGAGAGAGATCTATTAAGTCAACTGTATACTTTTAGTAATAATAATTAAAAATAAAAAGATATATATATATATATATATATATAAAAAACATAATACATAATAAAACAATACTATTAAGATTAAACTTACGGTTACCTCGAGGTGTCTCGGATTCACTAGAGGTATCGACGAGTTCCACGGGAGCTTGTTCCGGCTGAGGAGGAGGAGGAGGAGGGGTCACGTTAATAGCGTCTGCTGACCGGCCCTCCTCGACGGCCGATTCGATGGCTCCTCCGTCTACAACAGCGTTGCCTGGTTCAGAGAAGTCGAACAGATCGTCGTCTGATCGATTGAAGGTATCCGGTATAACCTCTCGTTCGAACGTCTCAGCCGTCTGAACCGTTTCCTCAGACAGGTCTATGATCACATCTGCAGAGGATGAGAGAAACATGTTCAGTTCAATTCGCATTAGCGTCACATGAGGGCAGCATTACCTCAATGTTAGTTAGCTACCCCCTGTGTGTGTGTGGGAGAGAGGGAGGGAGGGATGTTAGGGGTAACGCTCTTCTCTCCTCAAAGGAGAGGGGTCGGGGGGGGGGGGGGGGGGGGGGCTCATACATCAACAGACCCAGCCAGCCAGCCACGCGCAGTAGACTATCGCACACTGACACATGAATGAAATATATATGAATCATTTTAGCACCTGCGGGTCTCGGTTGCACGACAGCGATTGGCTGTATTCTGACCGCATCGCTCCAATCTGCTTGCTGTGTAGACACTCTGGTCAACTGGGGCATCTCTATTGGATCTAATTGATAAAATAAAAACAAAAACTTAGTTAGTAAAACTAGTCTCGATTTAAATGTAGTCATTTTTTATTTGTTTTTTTACACAAACTAATTACATAGATGTAAGTTTTTACACAAACTAATTACATAGATGCATAGAAAATATTATATTATTTATATAATATATACATTTTAAACGAGTAAACACGTATGACAACAGTATAAAAAAAAAGAAAAAAACATTCTAAAATTATTCAAACATTTTGTGACGGATAATATGTATCCATATTTAAATCATAACATACATAATCACAAAAATAATAATATTATTAATATATATAAAAAAAAACAACAACATCAACAACATCAACAACAATAATAATAATAATAAAACAGAAAAAAACACACAAAAAAATCATAACAAAACAAACAAACAAACACATAAAAAATCATTAAGAATTAAATATGACTTACCATAAGTGAATTCATCTGTGTCAGCAAAAAACTGCGATAGGCCTTCTAAATCTTGTGACATGGTCTGGCTTCGTCCTTCCATTAAGAGTGGGTCTGCTGGCGTTGGACTGCTTCTGATAGCTTCTGGTAGTCAGGTTCAACAGGTTGTTTAAGGACAGGGCCTACTCTGAGACATCCTTATATATCATACACTCTAAAGAAATTTACATAATAATGAACATAATAGTTTTTTTATTATCAGAAAGCTTCATAACGAGTGTATTGATAACGCAGCTTTTTTGTTATCGTGAGAAACCTCAGGGGTATTGATCGGGTCTGCTTTGTTTGTCGTGAGAAACTATCTTTTCTCACGAGCGTTACTCAACCAATCCATCATATTATTTGAAAGATGATTTTAGATTCTATTGAAAAAGATTTAGCCGCCAATATGATCTATTGTGACGCAAACTTGAGATGGAGAAATGGGCATCTGAAGCTGCCCTCTTGCTGGCTAGGGTTTTTGTCTGGCCTTGAACTCAAAGTTCAAGGCCATTCGTTCGGGACGTACCGCTGTAAAATATGTAAATATATTTATGTGTGTGTGTGTGTGTGTGTGTGTGTGTGGGTGTGTGTGTGTGTGTGTGTGAGAGAGAGAGAGAGAGAGAGAGAGAGAGAGAGAGAGAGAGAGAGAGGGAGGGGTTGTTAGGGTCTGTGCGTGTGGGACCTGTCAGACCTTTGACCTCAAAGTTCAAGGCCCCTAAAAAAGACCTTTAGTTCAGGGGACGCGTACCCGTTTAAAATATGTAAATATATGTGTGTGTGTGTGTGTGTGTGTGTGTGTGTGTGTGTGTGTGTGTGTGTGTGTGTGTGTGTGTGAGAGAGAGGGTGAGCGAAAGAGGAGCGTTTTTTATTTATGTATTTACTGCATGTATAATAAGGTAAAATAAAAAGTCAGTTCATTTCTCACAGATTTCTCATAGACCACATACAATATTACATATTATTCACCTTCATCACAGGACTTAAGGGCCGACTGATGACGTTTCAACGAATACATACACTGGTCACTAAGCGCGTCCACAATGGTTGAAAGCTCGGTGCAGACCGAGCTTTCGCTGACTAAAACACACTTTTCAATTGCATCACTGAACCGTCCATCATGTTTCATCACGTCGATTATTCGTTGACCTCTCTTTCCAAATATTAACATCTGATCACAAGGCGCAATGCTGTTACGCAGCACACGTATGAATGGGCGTTTCACAGAGAAGCAGACTCCAAAATCTCCTCCAAATACTTGTGGGTAGTTCAGGCCCTTGGGTGTAGCAGGGGACCGTCATGGGACAAAGTTGAGTATGATCTTGCATTCCTGAGGGAGATTCGAGCATGGACAATTTGGCGATAGACTGATCCGAGAACCTCGGTCGATTTTGGTCAGAGTGGGTTCACTAGTAGAGATGTAACGCTTGGCTCGCTGTTTAACGACGTTGCTGAGGAGTAGAGTTTGCCATAATGTCCTATGGCCGGTACAATACACATTGAACCATAACTTTCTATTCCTGATATGAATGATATGATTTCTGTGTGTAGTAGTCACCGGCACTTCACAAATGAATCCTTCCGCCGTCTTGGCCATTTTAAAAAAAAAGAAATTTGACGTGCTGATGACAAGCCGGGCGTCTGAGTTATGAGTCAGACTAGAAGTCTACCGTGTGACCGAATATTAATACGAATATATTAGTATCACGTGCTCCATTGTTCTGCCAGACGTTCTTTTGTTCTCTGTGTCTCTATTGTTCATAATGTATTCTTTTGTTCATAATGTATTCTTTTGTTCATAATGTATTCTTTTGTTCATAATTTATTCTTTTGTTCATAATGTATTCTTTTGTTTCTATTGTATTCTATTCATCCTATTCATCCTATTCATCCTATTGTTCTCTCTTTCTATTGTTTCTATTGTTAAGCCAGGTGCGTGGGGGAGGGGAAAAAGGGGGCGGGACTTCCGGTTGACCTTTCTGACCTTTCCTTTGTTCGACCTGTCACATTAATTCTGAGAACAGTTGGTCTCTTATACTCTCTCACAGGGCCTGAGCCTCCATGCACCGAAGGGTCTTTCAATACTGCGGTGTAGCACTAGCTCTATTGCAGCAGATTGGGCGTGATCAGCCCTTCCGCAGGCAACGTTGCAGACAGAGTAGGAAGGCTAATCCGTGAGCGGCTGCTTCTGGGACGCGGGTCGGGGTCTTAATCGGCCTCGGCTGGGTCTACTGGGCGAGGGTGTATGATGTTGAGACCCGAAACACCTTACGACCCCAGCTAACATCACCGATGTCCCAGTTCATGCTGAAGTATGTATTTTGAACGAGGGGGTCCCCGGTATATTTTCTATCTTGTAAGGGGTCCTTGGCTGCAAAATATTTGAGAACCTCTGGTCTATACCACTAATGTTAGCCACTATGTGTTACAATATTGGGCTGGTTTCATAGACCTGGCCCAAAAGTACATACATACATGTTAGTTAGTCATAATAGTCAAACATGGTTTTTCATGTTCTGACTTGCTGAAATGTGTGCTGCATATATACATGTTAGTTACACATAATAGTCAAACAGGGGTTTTCATGTTCTGACGTGCTGAAATGTTTTACACGTCACGTAAAACAGACACAGGATTGATGGATCTGCGGTACTAATTAGCCTACACAATGTGTAATTTCAGGTTATTGTAAGTTATTGCATAGTTGCAATCTTTCATACTTGCATACTTACAAGTGGGTTGTTTTTAATGGCATGTGATTTGCGGTACTAATTACCCAATGTGTAATTTCAGGTCATGCCTAGTGTGTCATACATACATACAAGCCTACATATCAGTTGGCTGCGTCAATGATTTTCTGTACCTCTTGATGCGTCAGCATTGTTTTTGTCAGGCTTAGAAACAATGTTTAAACAGTAAACAGTTTATGACAAGTGATGTCAGCATCTTATGCTGCTGCACAAGACGTGTTATGGTACATAAATAATATGTAGCGTGTAATAATCTGTAGAACTCTGTCAGAACTTTTCATGTTCTGACTTGTTGAAATGTTTTAAAGTTATTTTTACATTTGACTTTGAGAACTATGATGAACTGTTAGTCAGTACTCTGTACTGATGTACAAAAGTAACAAGATTGAGGTTGTGAAATCTTCAACCGGAATAAAAAACTGGATATAATATAACTGAATCAAGCACTATCAATATAAGACAAACAAAATGCTATTATCAGTCAGGTCGGTAATGACCGGGGGAAATTATATGAGTATTGTCCATTGTGTGTATGATACAACTTTGTTTATCATTCTGCCCCTCACACTATACAGTCTGTATTTAACTGAACACACTCTACCTGCCCCTGACCTCAGAGGGGAAGAAAGGATATTGTCAAGGATAGTGTCTAAGCGGGCCTGAGGCAAGGTGTGGTGATCACAAGCATTGTCATAAATATTGTGGTAAATGAAATTGGTAAATTGGTTAAGCAAAGCAAGTAATGCTTTTGCAATGTAGATTTAGCTATATATTAACTATAAAGTATAGATGATTGTTTTGCCCAGCTTATCAAAACAAATGTACAGCATGTTAAAGTTTTAAATAAAGTCAAGTCAAGTCAAATCCAACAGGTCTTAATGTCAATTAATTTAGCTTTAATGTGTTTTTGAAACACACACACACCCACACATTGACCCCTCTCATATATACGTAACTGCCTATAACTGTACATATATTCCTTTCACACACACACTTTTCAAAATAGACACTCTTTCATATTGTATGTGTACATCCTGTACAAGGTACATACTTCGTTGGGATTCAATGATTCACAGATGTATCAATCAAATGTATGTTATACTGACACAAATGACCACAAATTCAACATGTAACGCCATTTCTCAATAATTTTGGTCAAATTTTGGTCAACACATTTGGGATGTCTCAGGTCAGTCCTTGTAATGATGACCTTGTTATCACTGGCATAGCCAGACTTGGCACATCTGGGGTGTCTTAGGTCAGTCCTTGTAATGAGGACCTTGTTATCACTGGCGTATACCCAGACTTGGCACATCTGGGGTGTCTTAGGTCAGTCCTTGTAATGAGGACCTTGTTATCACTGGCGTATAGCCAGACTTGGCACATTGGATGTGTCCCAAGATCAGACATTGTAATGAGGACTATATTTTTTTGATCAAAAATATTACAGACAATATATATATATATATATAGTAAATATAATTGTATAATATATTCAAAGTATTGTTAATTGTTAATTATTATTATTCAAAACCTGAAAATACTGTAAATAAACTAAACTAAAACTAAAACTTGCTAAGTTGTACTGTGTGTTAATTTAATGTGTTTTGAAAACACATACACATAAAATCTCAAGTGAGATTTTTGAAAAAGAAAAGAAAGAAAAAAAAGAAAATTCACCCTGTGCGCGCTGTGTTACAAAGCGCGGACTTTTGGACCCTAGGGACTTCCGCAGAGCCGACTCGAGATCACATTTGTTCTCTAACAAATTCCGGTCAGCGCCATTTTTGATGATCTCCTCCCATATGCCTACGCCACGCCCTCCCCTAGATCTAACTCCTCCTCCTCATCACAACATAAGGGTAAAAGGGACGGTTTCAAAAGAGACTCATACCATTTTTACACAATAAAAAGACAGATATCATCATGCAGAGCCCTGCGGCAAACCATCCCGTCATTACAACTGACAGCCACTCTGAATCGGAGGAAGAAGAGTTGAACCGTCTGATGTATGGATGTTCCCCGTCATCGTCACCATTGTTCTTCATTACCCCACCTACCTCACCTCCTTCCTCACCGGTAGACCTTGAAGAGTTGAACCGTCTGATGTACGGATGTTCCCCGTCGTCGTCACCAATGTTCTTCCTCACCCCACCTAACTCACTGGAAGACCTTCCTTCTCCTCCGAACTCGCCCCTGACTCTGGACCAGCCAGATGGACTGCTCAGTTTTACTTTTCTGAACATTATAAAAGCCTGCACCAGCATGCTACCCCTTCAAGAGTGCAGGATGCTTCGGAAGCTTTTCTGCATGAACTGAGGGAAATATAAATTAAAATTCCTCGTATGTAACTTGTATACTGTGACAATAAAAAATAAAATAAAATTGATTCTCATCATAATCTGGTTTTTTCCTTAATAATATTAATGTTGTACAAATGTCTGTTGTAATGAAATAATGAATAACATTATTACACAATATAATCCTAATGTTAATTTAAAATTAAATATTCCTCTAAATATTGCTCCTCTAAATATTGCTCCTCTAATATATAAGTTGCAGACTCTCATTGTGCAACATTGTACGTACGTACACCGACTCCCTTTACCCTTGGGAACTGGTCACTGGGTATGGTTAGGGTTTGAGTCAGCGATTTCCAGAGGTTTGGGGTATCGACGGGAAAAAAACGCAGAAAAGAGTTATTTCTTTTTATTATCTTTATTGTTTATTTGAACAGGGGCAGTATTCAATAAACATATTGCATATAAAAATATTACCACCACAGGTGCAAACCTACGTCACCAAATACACCATGGGCATAATCGTACAGTTACGTTGAGCTTCTCCTCCTTGCTCATCGTTCGCTGTCGCCACAGAGTCTGCGTCAGGGGTAACTTTTTTCTCTTTTATTTTTATTCCCGCTCGTAATAGAATTGGTAGTGCCGGTCCTGGGAAAAGTCGACAAAACACCCCAACTCCCAAAGGGATATTGAACAGTCTCCTCGCTCCTCCCTCAGATAACACCCGGTATGGTTCACTTGGTCGGTGAACCGACCATCCCGATTCAATGCCTCTCGAAGCTTTTCTCCCTTTAGCGCATACACTTGCAGAGTCAGCTTTTCCCGCTGGGACATCTTCCTCAACACCTTGCTGTTTAGCATTTGGCGCCCCTTGTCTTTCCATGTTACATTCACAAAGAATGTGACGTAACTATCCAACGGCTCGTCGGGGTACAACAGCTTGTCAGAATGCTTTGGTATGTCATCGAACTTAATCAGCTTGATGGTGAGCGTTTCGTCAACATTGACTACACCACAAGGAGCATGTGGCGCTAGCATGCTTCCATCCTCTCTGGTGATCAGAGGATACAACCCCGAGGGATTGGCGCCGACTCTCAGCTGCTGTATCGATTTCTCGATGGTACAGGGTTTTCCGCACGAATGTGCCCATATAATGACGCTATTCTGCTTCCTAACGTAGAAGCTATGCATGTGGCGTTTTTCATAGTTACATCCGTGTCCTTCCATGCATGCCATGCTTAGCAACGTGCAGAAATCGTATAGGGGCATGGCTATTTATTCACACTCAAACTCCTCCCCCTCGACCAACGGGCCCTCTTCTGTCAACGGGCCCCTCCCCCATTTCGAGTAAAATTGACGACAAACATCGGATAATAAGAACAGTAAGAATAAGAACACCGCAAGGCATCAGGTACCAAGTAATAGTTGAGCAAATTATCATATGTTATCTTATGTTAGTAGACACACGTCACTATATAGCTACCATACATCTAACGTCCATAACATGGTGGACCATTTAACATATTCAGATTTAACTCTGTATTCAGACCATTGGATTCAGCCCAGAAACCGGTGTACGTTATAGCGTTATAAATATAGTCACATTATAAACAACTACCCAGCGCTGGGGTTAGATCAAAAATCAAGTTAAATCAATTTGATCATTCAGTGTTGTTTTACTGTAATGCAAAGTAAGTAGCGTTAGCCGCTACATTAGCCAAAGTACCGGTAGTATCTGACTACCCATAATGCATTACGGCGATAAGGGAGACAGGGCAAATTCGGAAACTCAATTTAATTCATTCAACCCATCAAACGAAATGAAACAATATCCGGAAGTGAGCTTAATTTTGCTGTGTCAAAGTCAATGAGCTCCTTTGGTCAATGGTCAATGGTCTCCACCAAGCAGGGTTAGGGTTTAGGGTTTAGGGTGGGACAGGAATTTTCAGAGGTTTGATTGTGGGACAGTGTTGGCAAATGCAATTACAAGAGAAGTTGTAGTTTAGAGAGAGAAGTTGAGAAGAGTTGTTTTCCAAGCAAAGTGTACTTTAAAGTTAAAGTTTTATAGAGACCAGCACAAAATAGCTTGTTTATAATAATAATAATAATAAACTTTTACTTGTATAGCACCTTTCATACATAAAATGCAGCTCAAAGCGCTTTACACATGAAGAATAAACAAAGGTAAATCAGTGAAAATCAGTAAAACAGTGAAATTTATGTGATGTAAAGTTATGCGACCTCTCTTCTTGGTTTTAGTTAAACTAATTGAACTAATTGGACTAATTGTAGCCTGTCAGTATTACTACTATTACAGTAGTCAGGGTGTTATGAAGAGTTTGATAAGTTGCTTTGATAAGTACTTAGTTTACCACATGCTATTTGGATAGCCAATTCAGTACCACGTTTCGCCTCTAGGTGTCAGGCATAATCACATAGCTAGGAGGGGTTTATATACTTTAAACTTTTTTTCTTTTTTCTTTTTCAAAAATCTCACTTGAGATTTTATGTGTATGTGTTTTCAAAACACATTAAATTAACACACAGTACAACTTAGCAAGTTTTAGTTTTAGTTTAGTTTATTTACAGTATTTACAGTATTTTCAGGTTTTGAATAATAATAATTAACAATTAACAATACTTTGAATATATTATACAATTATATTTACTATATATATATATTGTCTGTAATATTTTTGATCAAAAAAATATAGTCCTCATTACAATGTCTGATCTTGGGACACATCCAATGTGCCAAGTCTGGCTATACGCCAGTGATAACAAGGTCCTCATTACAAGGACTGACCTAAGACACCCCAGATGTGCCAAGTCTGGGTATACGCCAGTGATAACAAGGTCCTCATTACAAGGACTGACCTAAGACACCCCAGATGTGCCAAGTCTGGCTATGCCAGTGATAACAAGGTCGTCATTACAAGGACTGACCTGAGACATCCCAAATGTGTTGAGGAGAAAATGGCGTTACATGTTGAATTTGTGGTCATTTGTGTCAGTATAACATACATTTGATTGATACATCTGTGAATCATTGAATCCCAACGAAGTATGTACCTTGTACAGGATGTACACATACAATATGAAAGAGTGTCTATTTTGAAAAGTGTGTGTGTGAAAGGAATATATGTACAGTTATAGGCAGTTACGTATATATGAGAGGGGTCAATGTGTGGGTGTGTGTGTGTTTCAAAAACACATTAAAGCTAAATTAATTGACATTAAGACCTGTTGGATTTGACTTGACTTGACTTTATTTAAAACTTTAACATGCTGTACATTTGTTTTGATAAGCTGGGCAAAACAATCATCTATACTTTATAGTTAATATATAGCTAAATCTACATTGCAAAAGCATTACTTGCTTTGCTTAACCAATTTACCAATTTCATTTACCACAATATTTATGACAATGCTTGTGATCACCACACCTTGCCTCAGGCCCATTGACAGAAGAGCCCCTCTGAGGTCAGGGGCAGGTAGAGTGTGTTCAGTTAAATACAGACTGTATAGTGTGAGGGGCAGAATGATAAACAAAGTTGTATCATACACACAATGGACAATAATCATATAATTTCCCCCGGTCATTACCGACCTGACTGATAATAGCATTTTGTTTGTCTTATATTGATAGTGCTTGATTCAGTTATATTATATCCAGTTTTTTATTCCGGTTGAAGATTTCACAACCTCAATCTTGTTACTTTTGTACATCAGTACAGAGTACTGACTAACAGTTCATCATAGTTCTCAAAGTCAAATGTAAAAATAACTTTAAAACATTTCAGTCAGAACATGAAAAGTTCTGACAGAGTTCTACAGATTATTACACGCTACATATTATTTATGTACCATAACACGTATTGTGTAGTAGCATAACATGCCCACTTGTCATAAACTGTTTACTGTTTAGACATTGTTTCTAAGCCTGACAAAAACAATGATGACACGTCATGAGGTATAAAACAGAAAATCATTGACACTGCCAACTGATATGTAGGCTTGTATGTATGTATGACACACTAGGCATGACCTGAAATTACACATTGGGTAATTAGTACCGCAAATCACATGCCATTAAAAACAACTCACTTGTAAGTATGCAAGTATGAAAGATTGCAAGTATGCAATAACCTGAAATTACACATTGTGTAGGCTAATTAGTACCGCAGATCCATCAATCCTGTGTCTGTTTTACGTGATGTGTAAAACATTTCACCAAGTCAGAACATGAAAACCCCTGTTTGACTATTATGTGTAACTAACATGTATATATGCAGCACACATTTCAGCAAGTCAGAATATGAAAACCCATGTTTGACTATTATGCCTAACTAACATGTATGTACTTTTGTGCCAGGTCTATGAAACCAGCCCAATATTGTAACACATTTACACATATTGGTTAACATTAGTGGTACAGCCGACCCTTGCAGGCACCAGGATAAGGGTTTGGTATACAAATCTGACAATCTGCGTTCATTCAATCACAGTTAATGCATGTTCACATTGAATTCACATGAATTTCACTCAAGTGCTTGTGTAAATTCACTGTCTAGAAATTGTTAGAAATTGGCTACAACACAAATGTTTTGGATCGGCCTGCCATTTTGATGAGCTCTTTTACCAGTTTTTCTTTGTACTCACCACTCCAATCTTCATAAGCATACACATTATCACCAAGCAAAAACACTCCAAACTTCATCCCCAGCAAGTGAGACATGTTATCTTGACATTCTGTGCACCGATGGGCGTTAAGAAGGGTTAAATTAGCTTCATAGCGCTGCAAAGCTTTTGGGAAACCCAGCCAATATCATTACATAATATATTACATATTACATATTACTGGCTATAGACAGTATAGTAGCTACTTCCTGGGACAACAACGAGTTGTATCCATGTCAACCACTAGCCCTAATGGTAGACCACTAGCCCTAATGGTCGACCACTAACCCTAACCCTAACCCTGCCAAAGTTGAATTAAGTTATGTTATTTAGACTAGTGCTATTTTTGTTGACAATATTGTAACAATGGACACATTGTCTGAAATCCCTCATCTGGCTAATCCCTCATCTGGCTAACGCTACCGCAGCTGCTGCTGCCTCGCAGCGCGTCGGCTGCGCCGTACAGAGGGTCAGCTGAGCAGGTACGAGAGGCCAGTGGTGGTCTACTATTGCCAACTACCATCGGCAGGGCCCGTGAAGGTCCGTTAGCGGGCCCATTACCGCAGCTACGGCTGCCTCGCGGCACTTCGGCTGCGCCGTGCAGAGGGTCGGCTGGGCAGGTACGAGAGGCCAGTGGTGGTCTACTACTGCCAACTACCATCAGCAGGGCCCGTGAAGGTCCGTTAGCGGGCCTATTGGCGCAGCGGCAGGGGGCCAGTGACTGCCCGTCACCCCCGATCCCAAGCAGCACAACGACGGGACGGCTGTCTCCGACGTCTACAACACGGGAGCGGGCTGGGCCCCCGCGGCCCTTAGCTGTCCATCCGACAGCCTCGACTGATCATCCAACAATCTTAACACGGTCGCGGGCTGGGCCCCCGCGATCGGCGGCTGAACACCCGGCCAGAGCCTCTATCGAGCTATCATCTGGCGATAGCTTAGCAGCGCCAGCCACATCCGACGCGCCAGACCATCCAACAGCTACAACACGGACGCGGGCTGGGCCCCCGCGGCCGGCGGCAGACCATCTGGCTGGGGCCTTCATCGAGCTATCATCTGGCGATAGCTTAGCAACGCCAGCCACATCCGACGCGGCAGACCATCCGACAGCTACAACACGGACGCGGGCTGGGCCCCCGCGGCCGGCGGCAGACCATCTGGCTGGAGCCTGCATCGAGCTATCATCTGGCGATGGCTTAGCAGCGCCTGGTCACCCGGCCGCCACAACACGGTTGCGGGTTGGGCCCCCGCGGCCTCTGACCATCAACAGCACTTCGGCTGCGCCAACTACCATCAGCGGCCTCCTACCTTCGTCTTCCACCACCAGCTCGGCTGCGGCGCTACCCCTGGCTACCAGCGGCGCAGCGGAGACGATCCATCAAACGGGCCTAGGGCCTGCATCTCAGAGGTCCATAGCAGCGGCCCATCGAACTGGGCTGCCTTTTTCCTCTAAGCTAGCTAAGTATAGAAACCCTGTAATCAAAAGACATCGATCCTTAAAAATATTTCGGACACTAAATCAAGCAAGGTCAATTTGGGACCCTGTATGTAAAAAGGGGGGGTTGTTCGGGGGGCATCTAAATGCCCGTAGCATGCTACCTAAACGGGAGCAATTAGAACACCTGCTATGTAACTCTAACATTGATTTTCTGGGGATATCTGAAACTTGGCTAACTAGCTCCTCACCAGAAGCTGCTATCTCATTACCGGGATATACTAGTTTTAGAAGGGATAGGGGGGGTCAGGGGAGGGGTGGGGGGGTAATTTTGTATGTTAGGGAACATCTGAAATGCAACCAGATTATATGGCCCAATGATTTTAGTCTAGAATGTGTTGGTGTAAATATCTCTCTGTCCGATGAAATGTCGCTGGTGATTGTCTGCATCTATCGCAAGCCTTCGGCTAAAATTGATTTTTATGATCATCTCAAGACGCTCCTTAAATCATGTGACCACAAAAAAGAAATTATTTTGATTGGAGATTGGAATATAAATTGGGACGCGAAAAAAGATAGAAAAAGCCTGAAATCAATTATGGATTATTTTAATTTTACTCAGTTAATTGACCAACCGACTAGAATTACTCATCGATCTCAATCAAAAATTGACTTAATTTTCTCGAACAAACCTAGAAATGTTACTAAAATACACAACCTGTTAACAGGAATCTCGGACCATAATGCGATTTTCTTCTCCAGAAAACTTAATAAATCTCGCTTCCAAAACCCATTCTCTAGTACTTCTAGTACTTCTGATAACCGTACAAACATGATTGTCCCTAAAAACGAAGAACAAAATCTGGCAAGAGCTCTAAAAGATATTGAGTGGGATAATCTCACCACGTGTGATGATGCAGACATCAGCAGCGATATGTTTCATTCTAGGTTGAAGGATGTAATCCTCGGTTTCTCCAGACGAGGGAGCCATAGGAGGAGGAACTCAACCTCCCTCCCCTGGCTCAACTCGTCGTGTTTGAAACTGATGAAAGTCAGGGACCTACTGCTTAAAAAGTAAATTACAACTGGGCTAGGCACTGACCGACAATTGTTTGTTTCAGCTAGAAATAAGGTGATTGCTGAATTAAGGAAGGCGAAAGCCAACTTTTTTGTTACTGTTATGGAAAGTGCAAGGGGGAACAGCAAAAAGATCTGGCAAAATATTAGCAAACTGACAGGTAAACAAATGAAACAGGACTCTAAAGCTATGGAATTAAATGTCGACAACCGGCTGGTGAGCAACCCTGTCACCTTGGCTGAAAAACTCAACACCTTCTTCATAAAATCTATTGATGACATCTCGAAACAGTTTGGCGTATCCACATGCTCTGTAAATATGGTGAATAACCCTACAGTCAATGGAGTACCAATTTTTACCATCCAGGAAATCTCTGTACCTGAGGTCATTGACATAATTAGTGCTTTGAACAGCTCTAAGGCTAAAGATGTTTATGGTCTTAACACCAGCTTCTTGAAATTAAATAAAGAGACATTAGCGCCACCTATTATGCATCTAGTTAATTTATCCATTAAGTACTCAACCGTCCCAAAGGCATGGAAACTGGCCTCAGTTACCCCAATCTACAAAGCTGGTGATAAATCTGACATGAACAACTTCAGACCCATCAGTATTTTACCGATAATCTCTAAAATCATTGAAAAATGGGTCGCTAAACAACTTATAGAATTTCTTGAGACGAGCCAGACCCCCTTGCACCCCATGCAGTTTGGTTTTCGTCCACACCACTCAACTGACTCTGCTTTGGTCCTGCTCTTGGAGAAAATAAAAGGCTCCTTGGACAGGGATGGTTGTGTGGGAGCTGTGTTCCTCGATCTTAAGAGGGCATTCGACACCGTCAACCACAGTGTGCTCCTCTCTAAATTGTCCAGCTTCAATTTTTCTGCTGAGGCCATTAAATGGGTTGAATCATATTTGTCTCACCGGGAGCAGTGCACTGTGGTTGGCGGTGTCAGCTCCCCTTACCTGAGCTGTCCAGTAGGGGTCCCCCAAGGGTCAATTTTGGGCCCAATTTTCTTTTCCCTGTACATTAATGATCTTCCAGATTACTGTTTTAATGTAGATGTCCAGCTTTATGCTGACGACACAGTTATTTTCACAAGGGCTAAAAACCCAGTGGAGGCGGCACGTGTCCTATCTTCAGCTCTCTCTCATATTCAGGCATGGCTAACTAAATCTTGTCTCGTGCTGAATGCAAAAAAAAACGTTTGTATGTTCTTTTCTAAAAAAAACATTGCACCTTCGCGCTCCAATGTTTTCCTGGGGTCAGAGGAATTATCAGTAGTTAACGAGTTTAAATATTTAGGCGTGATGCTGGACTCCAATTTAACGTTCAGCAATCACATTAAAATGATCTCCAAAAAAATTTAATTCCACCTGTATAATTTCAGACAAATAAGGAGCTGTCTGTCCACAGACGCTGCGTTTTTATTTTTACACTCAATGATCCTTTCGCATCTGAACTATTGTATAACTAGCTGGTCGCTGACAGGAGTAACCATCCTCAAACCAGCCGAACTACTCTATAAAAAAGCCCTGAAAATACTAGATAAAAAACCCTTTTCTCATCACCACTGCCATATCATACGTAAATATGGCATGCTAAGTTTTGAGAACTTTAGAAATTTCACCTCTGCCTGTCTAATATACAAAGTTCTACATGGACTGGCGCCGCCTCCTCTTGCTGACTTTATCAAATATCGTGCGACCGCCAATTCGACCCGTGTCACCCGGGCCATTACGAACAAGGTCTGTGAGGTCCCCTTTAGAAAAACTTCCTTTAGTCAGAAGACCCTATCCTTCATGGGAAGCACTCTCTGGAATAATCTACCTCCCTCGATCAGAGAATGCCCGAGTCTCGCCACCTTCAAAGGCCAGTTGAAAATATGGCTCAGATCAAACCAACAATGTGATCACAATTAACGATTTTGCCATGTTTTGCAGCATGCTCTGTGTGTTTTATTTATTTTATTTATTTTAGGTTTCACTAACCTTTTATACTATTAATTTTTTTCTGGTACTATTAACTGTGTGTTTTAATCATTTTTGGTTTTACTAACTTTCTGTACTTTTAATCTTTGTTGTATTATTAATTTTTCTTTCGCTTTCATGACTACATCAACCTGCCATGGGACTACAGGTGGAAACTAGCCCTTGGGCTACAACCTGGCATATTTACTGTACGGCTGTACTGTTCATTAATGTGTAAAGTCCCATTCTTTAAATAAATGAATCTGAATCTGAATCTGAATCTGAATCTATAGGCTTGTAAGGAGAGGAGAAGAGAGGAGAGGGAAGAGGATGGGTGAGGTGCGGAGAGGAGAGAAGAGGAGAGAGGAGGGGTGAGGTGCGGAGAGGAGAGAAGAGGAGAGGTGAGGAGAGGAGAGAAGAGGAGAGGTGAGGGGATGGGGGAAGAGGAGGGGTGATGTGCGGAGAGGAGAGAAGAGGTGAGAGGAGAGGAGAGAAGAGGAGAGGAGAGGAGAGGAGAGGAGAGGTGAGGAGAGGAGAGGGGAGGGGAGGAGAAGGGGGGGGAGGAGGAGAGGAGAGGAGAGGAGAGAAGAGGAGAGGTGAGGGGGGGTGAGGAGAGGAGGGGGGATGGGGGGAAGAGGAGGGGTGAGGTGCGGAGAGGAGAGGAGAGGTGAGGAGAGGTGAGGAGAGGAGAGGGGAGGGGAGGAGAAGAGGGGGAGGGGAGGAGAAGAGAGAAGAGGTGAGGAGAGGAGAGGAGAGGAGAGGAGAGGAGAGGAGAGGAGAGGAGAGGAGAGGAGAGGAGAGGAGAGGAGAGGAGAGAAGAGAAGAGAAGAGGTGAGGAGAGGAGAGGAGAGGGGAGGGGAGGGGAGGAGAGGTGAGGAGAAGCAAAGTTGAATTAAGTTATGTTATTTAGACTGGTGCTATTATTGTTGGCATATTATAAGTGTGATATACATTTTAATTTTATACCAATTGTATTGCAAAGATTATTATTATTATTATATACCATTATTATTATTATATACCATTATTATATATACTTGGTGCTTGTCTACAAAACATAAAGTCTTACAGTAAATTAACCAATTCTGTGTGGAGGACTAGTTAGTTACTATTAATAGTTAGTAACTATTAAAATAATCATATAAAATACGAAAAAATAAAAACAATGGGCCCAATCACATAACTGATACATAAAACTAAGATGTTTGTTCACGTTCCATATTCCATATTTTTAAATAATACCCGTAGGTCACGGATATCCGGGGTCTGGGTTGTCATAACGAGAGGGGTCCATGCTACTGTAATGTTATATCAATTCGAGAAAAACTAGCTAGTTAGAAATCGCAAGGCCAGGCCAATTCTATTCACAGATCGTAGTGTATGCTAGCTAGCTAGCGCTAAGCTAACACTGATTCAATGTCGCCATTATGTTTGAACCAAATGCTGTACAACACAAACAAGTTGCAAACCATTAATACTTACGCTCACACGTATAGTGATGCAGCTGCTGCTATCATGTTGTTTTGTTTATTGTATCCAACTCGTCACGGGGAGGAAGACTAGTGCAACGTAACAAACTCTGATAGGGCACATAGGTTGGCGTAACCTATGTGGGGTTCGAAATAACCATAGCCAGTAAATATAATAACGCATCCGTTATTGCATACGCATAAACAACAAACTAACGCTGGTGTTAAATCAAAAATCAAGATATATCAATTTGGTCATTCAGTGGCATTTTACTGCCATATAACATAACTAACGTAGCACATAAGTAATCTCCAAAAACACAGTGTTGAAACACACTAGTGCATGCTGGGAAACTCTGCTCTGGTTGAGAGACGGGCAAACGGCATAGTCATACACCATAGTCTGTATTCAATCGTTTTCAATTCAATTGAAAAACAGTCTGTAGCTATTCACTCCACCTCAATCTGTATTGATCATATTTAATTCAAAGCTTAATAGGCTTATAGCCTATCAAAATCATCATGGTGATGTCACATCACAATTGGATCCGGAGTGGGGAAAATCTGTGATCTGGGATGTGATCTGGGATGTGGTCTGAGATGGAGAAACTGCCCACACATAGCCCACAATCTAACGCGCGCTATGTTTGTGGCTGTGAATATGTGTGTGTGTGTGTGTGTGTGTGTGTGTGTGTGTGTGTGTGTGTGTGTGTGTGTGTGTGTGTGTTGCGCCTAGGGAATCTACAGAATAGCCTTGGGAATACCCAGAATGCTTTGCTATGCCTAACCTTTATCAATACATTAGTATAAGATAGACTGCCACAACATGCAATTATGGAATATTTGAATGGTGGACAAAAAATATAAAATAAAAAATATAGGCTATTATATAGGCAATATAAATATAGGCACGCAAAGGATATAAGGGGGCATGGGAGGAAAAACTGTGCGCTCACTCGCAGCTAATCATAGCTTTCAAGGGGCGTTACGTGCTGCCGGGAACGCCCACCTGATCTCGCCGCTATTCGTAGCTTTCAAGGGGCGTTACGTGCTGTCGGGAACGCCCCACCTGACGGTCAAAAAACAAACAAGTTTATTTAAAACGGAAGTGATTGTGAAATCGACAGAACACCGGCCGTGGTAATAGATAACGTCACGTGGGGGAGGGGCTGGGAAGGGGAACCTGGGGGCCGGGTGAGTCAGAGAAAACATCAACAAGCAGTGGAATCTGTCGTTGGTGTTGGGGTTGAGATGGGATGGGAGGGACAACCTGGGGTGGGGTGAGTCAGAGATTGGTTGAGATTGTGAAATGTTCAGCGGTGTGAAGAAATATTAGGCTATTTTACTAGTTGCTAAATGGGCCAAAATGCATTTTGGCCGAGATCAAAAAATTGTTGCATCATATGGGTGAGTCAGAGAAAACATCAACAAGCAGTGGAATCTGTAAGCAGGGAAAATGGGCGCCGCTGTTAGCAAATATTAGTTTAGTAGTTGCTACATGGCCCAAATTGTATTTGGCCGAGATAAAAAAATGCTGCTGCTGCGAGCTGCTGATATGGGGGGAAATGCAGAAGTGTACTTTTGGAGAGTACTGAATTAAAGCCTTTTACACATAATGGCTTTTTTAAGCACAAGGCAAAAAAAAATACAGAAGTGTACTTTGAGGTAGTACTGAAAAATGGACTTTTACACATAATGGCTTTAAACACAAGGCAAAAAAAAAACAGAAGTGTACTTTGAGGTAGTACTGAAAAATGGACTTTTACACATAATGGCTTTAAACACAAGGCAAAAAAAAACAGAAGTGTACTTTGAGGTAGTACTGAAAAATTGACTTTTACACATAATGGCTTTTTAAGAACAAGGCAAAAAAAAACAAATACAGAAGTGCCCTTTGAGGAAGTACTGAAAAATGGACTTTTGCTCAAAATGGCTTTTTAATCACAAGGCAAAAAAACAAATACAGAAGTGCCCTTTGAGGAAGTACTGAAAAATGGACTTTTGCTCAAAATAAGCCACGCCCCTTTTTCGAAAATGCGGAAGTGCCCTTTGCGGAAGTACTGAAAAAACGCTTTTTCATTTTTTTTTTAATAGTGGGTGCCCTATATAACTACTACTGGAGCTGCTCCAAGCAGAGCTCCATGAAAGGAAAGCAGCAGATCTCCCTACATGTAAGTTGCCAGTAAACATCACAATCATGTGATCTATAAAGTGCCAAAGTCACCCTCTTCCGGGTTCTGCATAAGACCTAGGGATTCCATCCACCATTCATTTTTTAATAGACGTTTCACAACATCTTTATAAAAAGAGTTTTACTTGGTCAAACCAAACAATTCAGCTAGATAGGGGCGGCTGTGGCTCAGGAGGTAGAGTGTGTCGTCCACCAACCTGAAGGTCGGTGGTTCGATCCCCGGCTCCTCCAGTCTGCATGTCGAAGTGTCCTTGGGCAAGACACTGAACCCCAAATTGCTCTCGCCATGGCAGCTTGCCGCCCTCGGTGTGTGAATGGGTGAATGTAGGCACATTGTAAAGCTCTTTGGATAAAAGCACTATATAAATGCAGTCAATTTACAATCCATAGATTTAGGATGGTGAGAGACCATAGAACATTTCACCATGAAGGAGAAGCAGACTAAAGAAATGCACGTCCTCCCCACCCCCTTTTTCTCTTCTTCTTTGTGACATGTTCTCTGATCTCTCCTGATTCTAAATAGCTGAATGGTTTGACCAGTAAAACTCCTTTTGTAAGGATTTTTCTAAACGTCTCTGGAAAAATGAATAGTGGATGAAATCTCTTAGGTTGTATGGTCCGTTGCACCATTACTTTGAATAGAACAGCACTGAAGCTAAATCCAAGCTGCAGCTCCTCTCCTACCTGAGCAGGTGAGTCCAACAGCTTTGCAAGGTGAGCAGGTGTTTCTAGCTGAGCCTGAGCTTCCACAGTCCAGGAGAACAGACTCACTGCCTTCACACTGGAACTCTTTGGTCCACATTGGGGTCTCCCTGTCTCCATAGAGTGCCCCCTGGAGGACTGAAGGAGCCCCACAGCCAAGCTCCCTACAGAGCACCTCTGCATCCTGCTGGTCAAAGTCAGCTTCACACACTGAGGACCATGACTGGTTAGACTTCACCTCCAGTCTGCCTGAGCACAGACTAGTACCATTCACCAGCCTCACAGAGTCTGGAGAGAGAGAGAGAGAGAGAGAGAGAGAGAGAGAGAGAGAGAGAGAGAGAGAGAGAGAGAGAGAGAGAGAGAGAGAAAGGAGGCAGAAAGAGAGAGAGACACAGGCTGTCAATCATCTGTCATGCCGTGCATCACCCAGGTGGGTGCTACACATCGGTGGTGGATGAGTTGACGCCTCCTCCCCTGAGATGTGAAACACTTTGATATCTAGAAAGGCGCTATATAAATCCAGACAATTATGATTATTATTCCTGCACTGACTATCTGCAGTGTGCTGATCTCTGTACATAGACGTAGTGTAGAATATACAAACAGAACAGACACAGAGTAGCCTGCTGCAGGAAGGAGTCCAGAAGTAACACGAACGTGTAAAAGACAATGGGATTTTTGTATTGGGAATTTAGGTGCAATGCCTGAAATAAGTCTGTGGTTCACAAAAGTTTATGAAACAGCAACGTTTGTGTTCAGCAAGATGATCTTCACAAACGAGGACCACTTTAATGACTTTTGAAGCACAAATGCATTTTTTTACGCAGTTTTCATAAAAGACTTCAAAAGGGACGTCTGTGGTAAGACTACAAAAATACATCATCCCTGTGGCACTCTTTACATGCATGTTCACACACTTCTCTTCCTGTAGGAGGCCATTGTCCTGCATAACTGCACAGTTCAGTCCAATGTAAACCACTTAGTGTCACTGTGACAGAGAAAGCAAGAGACTGTGAACAATACTGTCATAGTTGATGTTATTGATGGTTTTACCTGAGCAGTTGATCTGCAGGCTGAGAGAGGAAGAGTCAGACCGTGTGTCTAAACACTGCCTCAGTGTATAGCCAGACTGAAGATAGGAAGAGATGATCCTCCATACATCTCTTTCTGAGGAATCCTTTCTCCTTTCTGTGGAAACAGCAAAGCCACAGTCCAGTTGTCTGCACACTACAGCTGCTGACTTCAGGGTCCACTCAGACCCCCAGTCATCCACTGGTTTCCAAACTCCATGTTGTTTCATCTCCAGTTCACCAGCACAGCTGCTGGCTCCTCCCACCAACCTGACATCATCAGCTGAACAGAGACAAGACAGTCGTTAGTTAGAAACAGTTCACAATTACTTGGATTTGAAAGTAAAAATCAACTCAAATCAGACAGCTGTTTCTCTGTCTTTTCTCTATTTACCTGTTGAGTGGTGTTTTTCTTCAGCCTGGAGTCCTGAGGAGAAAAGATCATAATAGTATCAAGATTAAACAATGTATTTTCTCATGTTGTCTCATTGTCCATGTCTCTGTCAGTCCACTGTTTGTCCATGTCTCTGTCAGTCCACTGTTTGTCCATGTCTCTTATAGTCCACTGTTTGTCCATGTCTCTCTCAGTCCACTGTTTGTCCATGTCTCTGTCAGTCCACTGTTTGTCCATGTCTCTGTCAGTCCACTGTTTGTCCATGTCTCTGTCAGTCCACTGTTTGTCCATGTCTCTGTCAGTCCACTGTTTGTCCCGGCAGCTGTCTGTCTCAGGCTCAGTTGTCTGTCTTTGACCTCAGGTTTCTAACAGTTTTTCCTCTGAAGGTTTTCTTCAGAGTTTCTCCTTGTAGCTTCCAGGATCTAAGCCTGCTGGTGCTGCAGGTAGGTTAGGATCTAGAGAAGAGTTGTAGATTAGCACATGCTTCCTCTGATACATGTGCAGTTGACAGAAGTTTCACTTTCATTCATCTGACCGGCAGGACGTATCGCATGGGAGGATCATTCCCCCAGTCCCTCTCTCTCTCTCTCTGTCTGTCTGTGTGTCTCTCTCTCTTTCTCTCTCTGTCTGTCTGTGTCTTTCTCTCTCTCTCTCACTGAGTGTGTGTGTGTGTGTGTGTGTGTGTGTGTGTGTGTGTGTGTGTGTGTGTGTGTGTGTGTGTGTGTGTGTGTGTGTGTGTGTGTATGTGCCCATGTGTGTGTATGTCTGTGTGTGTGTGTGTGTGTGTGTGTGTGTGTGTGTGTGTGTGTGTGTGTGTTAGAGAGCTGCGCGGCCCTGAAATCTCAGCCCGAGCCCTCCCCGGCCCGTGACATGCAGGCCCGTGCCCGACCCGGCCCGGATGAGTTATGAAATGAATTGGCCCGAGCCCGTTGCGAGGCCCGACATCAATATCACAATATGACGACACATCTCTCTCTCCCTCTCTGTGCATGCTGCCGCGCTGAACTCGTTGGTCCAAAATGTTGATAGACTGTGTTGCCTATAAAGACAACCACCGCAGCTTTCTCTCTGTCTCTCCTCCCCCCCTCTCACACACACTACCGTGGCCTATCAAAATCCACACATATTGTCTCGAGAAAGAGAATGTTAGATTGTTTAATTGCCAACAGCAACAATGCCCACAAACTGAAACATTATGTCACTCAAGCATTATCGAAATTAAAACAGCAGACTTACCGTTTATAGCTGCATTGAATAACGTCACATTAGTGTCCTCACAATGTATGATAGATGGGTTCGTTTTCAACAGGTTGAAATGAGCTTTGCCTACTGCAGTGGGGACTGTTTAAAGTGTAACTTAAACCCAAAACACTTTTTTCAGCTTTTAACCAATATGACTTTGGGGGTGGTGTGTGAAGAATTCTGGTTGAGACCAAACTGTTACCATTGTACCATTTGTATCATTTTCAGCAGCATAAGTGCCCTCTATGCGTTCAACCCTGCCTTTTTTTTGTCCTCAAAGCACAAAATGTGGTACAACCTGACGTCACGTTGTACCCAAAGACTATGGGATTTCAAGATAGTTACTCCCCTACTCCCCCTGTACCCTTTCCCGGCTCCTCACAATTCCAAGCCTATTCCGATGATGTCACAAGCATTTTCCTACTAATATGGCGCTACAATACATGCAGCTCATTGGCTGTTTGTGTCACTTGACCTGTTAATCACCTGTTAATTGATTACAATAGCCTGTTATTTTCCTACCAACTCCTATGTAACACAATACTATCAATAAACGCCACTATAATCATAAAAGGAAGGAATTGGCATTGTCTTGCTGTAAATCATTCCCAACCTTTTTCATACTAAGGAGCCCTAATTTAGTTCACATTGGGGCAATCCCCATATGATGAGATTTGGTCTCTCAGATGCAAATCAGATTTGTTATTATTTTTTATGTAGCCTAGATATGATTTTGTCCAGAATTCCATATATATTAGGTTGAGAGATAACAGAGAATCCTGGAATCCTCTCAAGGACCACTGGTGGTCACCGGACCCCACATTGAGAACCACTCAACCACTTTGATTGTTCAGAGAGAAGAGAGAGAGGAGGACTCTTCTGTTCCCCTTTTTCACAAAAGCAGCCTACAACCTAAAATGTATTTTCCTGGTTCACTTTTGACGGGGAGGAGAAGGCAGGTGAAGTGACATTCACCTCCGACTTATAGGCTACTGAGCTGCTGCTGCTGCACTGACGCTCTGCCCGCCTGTCTGTGACAAGTGGCTTGTCCAGTCGTATGCAGCGGTTCGCGCAAACAGATGCGGGATTCCCGCAATCCTGCGCCCACTTTCAGACACTGATTGTGCAGAAAGGGGGGGGGGGGGCGCAGGGCGCACACCAGCGATTTTAGTTTGTGTTTGTTGTTGTTTTGTGAGGGCTACAGAGCACCCTAGCTGAACTGGTGCCCCAGGCAGGAGGCTGTTTCCCTGTACTGTAGGGTGAGCAGCCGGGGCCTGAGGAGGAAGGAGGGGGAGAATGTTCTGCGGCCCGCTGCAGTTCTGCTCTGCGCTCGAGAGGAAAAAGCAGAGGTGCACTACACCTTTTGACAAGAATCACGAAAAAGGGAGAAACGAAAATTAAAAACTGTCTGCATAGAGTTCTAGAGGATAAGTTGGACAAGTTAATAACGTGCAGAAATCTCCCATTGTGATTACATTAGAGCGTGTTGAGAGCGGGGGGTTTGTCCTGACTATTGTGCTGTGCTGCGATAACCAGGCTCTTTTAACGATACTTACATGGGAGTCAATGGCAGTTTCTAGTTCGCCACTGAATGACCAAATTGATTTAACTTTCAACCATTTTGAGCAACGCTGTTTCCATACATACACATTCTCTCATGTCACTCCCCTCTTCCGGGACCTCCACTGGCTTCCCATCTCAGCTCGCATCAAATTCAAGACACTGCGGTTCTGGCCTACAGGGCAGTACACCAGTCAGCTCCCCTGTACCTGCAATCTATGGTCAGGTTCCAAACCTCTCACCGCTCCCTTTGCTCCTCCACCAGTGCAGGTCGCCTCGCCCCTCCTCCGCTACGGGGGCTCAAAAGTCGCTCATCCCGATCTCGACTCTTCTCGTCCCTGGCACCTCAATGGTGGAACGAGCTGCCACCTTCGGTCAGGATGGCTGAATCACTGCCGATCTTTCGGAAAAGACTAAAGACTCACCTTTTCAGGCTCCATCTGGGCCCTTCTTGATCTAACTTCTTTCTCTCTTTATTAAAAAATAAATAAATAAATCCTAAACTAAACTCGAACCACTGTTCCTTCAGGATTTGTAGTTGTCATAGACTGTGCTCCATAATTGATTGCTCTATTACTGACAAAAAGTGTGTTATTGTAAGTCGCATTGGATAAAAGCGTCTGCCAAATGACGTAATGTAAATGTAATGTAATACAGGCCACCAACGTTGGCTAGTTGTTGATATTTATAAAGATTTTGTAGCTCTCATATAACTTATTTTTTAGGCGGTCCAACAGTATGACCTGAGCACAGCCAAAGAGTATAGTGAGACAAGAGGCGACGTTGATTTCTTGGTTTTTCCCATAGGTTTTTTTCAAATAAGCAGCATGCCGTTTTGTCACATATCTGGGGGGGTAAGTCCCCCTTTAACTCTCCCCTCGCAAACTTTGTTTTATGTCCATCGATCTTATTTCTCTCTCACGACACGGACACACGCGGCTTGTTTTGTTGTTGTTTTTTATGCTGACAGTGACAGCACGCTGACTGAAACATGTCATGACGTGGATTGTGGACTGGAGTGGCAGACTAACGTCACGGTGAGGGTGTGTGTGTGTGTGTGTGTGTGTGTGTGTGTGTGTGTGTGTGTGTGTGTGTGTGTGTGTGTGTGTGCGTGTGTGTGTGTGTGTGTGTGTGTGTGTGTGTGCGTGTCTGTGCGTTCCTCCTTCTCTTGGTCTCACTCTGTGTGCCCCAGGGGCCCGCGAGGGTACCCTCGGGTTTGCAGCTCTCTAGTGTGTGTGTGTGTGTGTGTGTGTGTGTGTGTGTGTGTGTGTGTGTGTGTGTGTGTGTGTGTGTGTGTGTGTGTGTGGCAGCGGTTTGCCCCGCTACACGTCAGCATCCCTTCCATATTGACAGTTGCGACACCCACACATGTGCGCGTGCGTGTGTCCACACACACACACACACACACACACACACACACACACACACACACACACACACACACACACACACACACACACACACACACACACACACAACATTCTCTCTCTCTCTCTCTCTCTCCATTCTAAACATCTTGTTCATTTATGCATTTTCTTAGTAATTTATGCAACCCTCCAACTGCATAACCGACCGCTTAACCAACACTCACTTTGCAGGCACACACGCACACGTACGTACACACATGCACACACATGCACACACACTCACACACACCCCCCCCCCCCCCCACACACACACACACACAGGCACAGGGACACACCCACACACCCACACACAGGCACACACACACGCACACACACACACACACACAGGCACACACACGCGCACGCACACACACACACACACA
Organism: Poromitra crassiceps; assembly: GCF_964638095.1. Taxonomy (NCBI): domain Eukaryota; kingdom Metazoa; phylum Chordata; class Actinopteri; order Beryciformes; family Melamphaidae; genus Poromitra; species Poromitra crassiceps. Next base: position 5,259,169 of record NC_139640.1, read on the forward strand.
CACACACACACACACACACACACACACACGCACACACACACACACACACACACACACGCACACACACACAGGCACACACACACACACACGCACAGGCACACACACACAAAATTGAAACATCTCTATTGAAATTTGCACTCAAAAGCACCAAAAGTCAAAAGGTCAAAAGCCCCTCCATTACACAATAAATGCACAACTTGCACGTCCTGTTAAACGTCATCACACTTTGCTATTTGCTAAATAAACAACCTGAGCAGGAAAACTACACAGTCAATATGTCAAAAGCAGCACAGCAAAAAGTCATAATAACCTTCATGAAACATGAACGCACCCCAAATAGAACATTGTCCCTTTTTAAACCTTTATTTAAACAGGAGGAGTCTCACTGAGAGCAATGCTCTCTGTTTCAGGAGCGAGCTGTTCACATTCACACACATTCACACCTGGAAGCTGACCAGTACAACCACAGTCTGATCTGCTGACACTGAGCGGTTGGGGGTTCAGTGTCTTGCTCAAGGACACTTCAACACCCTGCTGGGGTTGAACCCTGAACCTTCCGATTCCCGGACGACAGCTCTACCTACACACACACACACACACACACACACACACACACACACACACACACACACACACACACACACACACACACACACACACACACACACACACACACACACACACACACACACTCTCTCTCTCTCTCTCTCTCTCTCTCTCTCTCGCAGTGGACCCAGTTCATAACAGTTTAACTTCCACAGATGTTCCATAGCAGCCTGGTTCTCCAGAAATCAGAACCTCAGAGGCTTTCACACACCATCATTACACCAGTAAGATGTACTTGAGTCCTACCTGAGCACCATAGCAGCAACATGAACATCATCATCATTCTTGGATCCATAGTCAGCTTGTCCGCGTCTTAACTCGTTGTCTCTGAAGAAACCTGTCTGTCTGTCAGCGTGTCGTCTTAGAATGGCGTATCCTGGTCTACTGGGTATCTATATTTATGTGCTGTTTACGCCCCATCTCTTATCTCCTCATCATCTTCATATGTGTTTTTCTCTGATAGGCCCACCTGTGATGAGAGGAAGGCTGGCAGAAACCACAGTGACTTCCTGTAGCTTCACGATGTCTCCAACACATCACAACAAGTCCACTGTCTATATCATTCAGTTTGATTTAGAGAAGCACAGCTCCAGTTAGTTATGTGCAGTGTTGGGCAAGTTACTGAAAATTAGTAATTAGTTACAGTTACTATCAAAAGGTAATGTAATTACTTTACAGATTACTGCATAATAAATCATTAATAGACATTGTACCTGCATGGGATACTTGAACATTCACTTATTGGGGAGGCTTATAGACTATAGGTCTGGCTGCAGCTGCAGAGCATTATTGCCTGGACAGGAAGGCTGTAGCTCTCCCTCTGAAGTTATCCATTATTTTCACATCCTAAAGTAACTAGTAACCCATTTAAATTTCAGTCATTGTAAATGAGTTACTAAATTTGACAAAGTAGTTAGATTACTAGTTACTGCAAAAAGTAGTTTAACAACTGGTTGTGTGATTTGATCTCAATCCATTATTGGTTCTCGGATGTCACAAGCTACAGATGAAGTACTCGGATCTCAGCTCTCTACTGTGTCTCTGAGACCAGCAGGTGGTGCTGTTTCATCATTTCTCAGCACCAGAGACTACTGAGCTTCTCTTACAGCAAGCAGCATTCAACAGCTCAAGAGAAGAGAGGAGACGAGAGAGAAGAGAGGAGAGGACAGAACATAGGAGAAGCAAAATCCCATTTCATCACATTTGTTGTTTTTAAAAACCTCTTAAAAAGCCACCTATTTCCGAAGAAAATGATGAAAACGACATACCCAAACTAAAATGCTTACTGTTGCTCAACCGAATGGGTTACAGACAACTGCCTGACCATTTCTGAAAGGTAAGACTTGGAAGTTTCTGTTCCAAGTGTCAGAATGACTATATGTGTTAGTGACCCTGAGTAACTCCAGCTGAAACACAGTGGTTGATTCTAGCCTACAATAAAAAACACTTTTAGAGTGTAAACAGTTACCTGTGGTTGTTGTATTTATGGCTAGAACCCCAATGGAGACATAGCCACAGGCCTTACCACATCCCATCTCAAAGGAGATGAAAAAATACCAAAACATGAGTATTTGGCAGTGGTTTTTGTAGGGAGATACCTAGGCGGATTTAGGGGATTTTTTCTTTCCCCCTAATCTCTTAGTTACCCAAAACCTCTCTAAAAGTGTCCAAAAGCAATTGTGATTTATCAATGATGTCATAAATCCTACTGTAATGGATGAACGTTATAGTGACTAGAGGTTCCTATCACTATGTTATGCTGACATGTAGTGCGTATGCCTGACAGAGTCGCACAGTGTGAAGTAAGAGGAACACCAGTCAGTTGTGGTCATGAGGAACATGCCTGAAGTCGCAGTAAAAGATACACTGAAGCAAAACTCACGTTGTTGGCTCATTCTGTTTAGGTAATTATATTTATGCCGGTTAGATAGACATCTACCGACATTACACAGACAGTTTCAGGAGAAGTGGGAGAGGGATTATTTTTTCGTGGAGTTCAAAGGGAATGCCGCCTGCTTCATTTGCAAAGAGAAAATGGCCGTACTAAACGAATATAACCTGAAGCGACATTATTCAACTAAACATGCAGAGCAGTATGCAAAGTACCGGGGAGATGAGAGGGACAGACGCGCTGCACAGCTAAATAAAGAGCTGTCAATACAACAGCATCTCTTCCAGAAGGGCAGAAAAGGAGGCTGATGCAGCAGTTGAAGTAAGTTAGGTGGTGAGTGAGATGATCTGCAAAGCGGGGAAGCTGTTTACTGAAGACACGTTTCTAAAAGACTGCATGCTGCAGGTTTACTGAAGACACGTTTCTAAAAGACTGCATGCTGCAGGTTGCAAATATCATCTGTCCAGAGAAAAAGAGTCACTTCAGCAA
>NC_139640.1:5267154-5272154 GCF_964638095.1 Poromitra crassiceps
TTGTACCAGGTTATTTCCCATCTCTGTTAATAGACAATATGTGTTCCCTAATCTACAGAGTTACAGCAGCAGGTTCCAGAGCAGATGAGTTGAGACACGACTGACAGCTAAAAGCAGCATGTGGGGCGGTCAGGATGAGCTGTTGCACAACCCGGGTCACCGTGACTCAATATTACAACATCAGAAATCTGTTTAGTTTCTGACAGATTTCAAATGCCAAGTGTCTGACACAAGCCTGACATCCTCATGAAAAATAACATTTCATCCCTTGCTCAGTTCCATGCTGTATCACTATCATTTGACCGACATGTGTGATTTAAAACGTCGTCAGAGTGAAAGTTCCTGAGTTCCTCTTTAGAACAGAGAATGTTGTCAGCTGTGATCTTTTCCATGTGGTTCTAACAGGACAGAGGACACTAGACCCTTTTCACTGGAAACGAGAAATGAGAAAATAAAGTACAGAAACAAAAGCCTTTTTCAGACATGCAGTGAACTCCTGAAGATATCCAGACGTTACTCAGATGGGGTCTGAACACGATTGTCCTTTGTGAGCGTGCCCCCGCACAAACAGATCTTGAGTTGGGTCAATTTCCATTTTTGCCGGTTCGATCCAGTGTCTTAAACTGCTTTGATTTCATGCCAACCAACTGAACCGACATTATGCCAGGTGAGAGATGAGATGAGATCAACTTTATTGTCCCAGAAGGGAAATTTGTCTTGGGCAAAAAGTGCCCGTAGCCACATCCTGTGTTACAAAAACACAAGAACACACAAACAGGACAGACACAGCATTACAAACACACAAGAACACACAAACAGGACAGACACAGCATTACAAACACACAAGAACACACAAACAGGACAGACACAGCATTGCACTAAGACACATAACAGTGGGGAGATGCCAACTGAGGCATGAAATTGCACAAGCCCTATTGCACAATTTGTTTAAATCATACATACCCGTAGGTAAAAAAGAATATAAAATCATCAATAAAACCAGCAGCGAGATATTGGATAAAAGAATAAAAGAGTAAAAGATTAAAATAAGATTAAATGAAAAATAAAAGAAATAAGATAAGAAGGTAAAACATGGGGCTAAGATTACCGTTCCTACTTAAAGTGCCTCCACCTACATACTATGGGTTGTTACAACCTGGAGGAAGAGCAGGCTGTTTGTTCAGAAGTGCAATCGAGGTGGGGAGAAAGGAGAGCTTATAGCGGTTGCTCCTGTATCTGCTGGCTCTGAATCTTCTGCCAGAAGGTAACAACTCATATTCTGAAAATAAAATGTGAGAAGGGTCGGTCAGAGCTCTATGAGCCAGGCTGATCACCTTTTTTCTCAAAGATGGACTGGAGCGTCAGTGATTCTTTCTTGCCGATCACTTTCATGGCTGTGTTCACCATTTTTTTAAATTCTAGATTTGAGCTTGACTGTGAGAGACCCAAACCATGCCGCCATGCCATATCTGATCCGGTGCATAGGCGAGCCCGTAGAGAGAGCTTCGGGCCCCGCTCTTACACAGTAGGTTGCCGACCACCAGGAACAACGCAAATAATGTCACCCTCAAAACCACAGAGGAGAAAGTTGCAGCGGAGCTGGAAATCTACGAGCAGGAGGAAGTGATTGACGGAGAATCCGAACTGTTGGCGTGGTGGGGAACCAACGAGTCTCGCTTTCCATTGTTGGCAAATGTAGCGCAGAAGTACTTGAGCATTTGCGCTACAAGCAGTCCATCAGAGAAAGTGCACAGCAGGGGATATTGTTACACCTCAAAGGTCTCAACTGAAGCCAGCAAAAGACATGCTCACGTTTCTGGCCAAGAATTTGTAGAGGATTATGGCTGAGAAACCCTAAACCTAAACCCTAAACCTATGATGCCATGCAGGTTCTAAATGGCATTATTTTGTATCTTAACTGCATAGTTTTTAGTGTTTTGAACATAACGTATGGGTAGAAGCCTGTGTTGAGTCTCTCTCTCAGAGCTGCTGTGTTGTATTCTCAGCTGGTGGTGGGGACCGCTACAGTGCGTGTTTTCACACCACCACTTATTTAAGTTCACTGTTTTGCTGTGTGGTGTTTTTGGAAAATGGCACATTGATGATGTGTGAAAACCATTGACAGTAAGATGGACAGAGTGTGTGTGATGTCCAGAGATGCTCACAAGTCACTTTTTGCAAGTCCAAGTCAAGTCTCAAGTCTTTGGTCACAAGTCCAAGTCAAGTCTTTGGTCACAAGTCCAAGTCAAGACTTTGGTCACAAGTCCAAGTCAAGTCTTTGGTCACAAGTCCAAGTCAAGTCTCAAGTCTTTGGTCACAAGTCCAAGTCAAGTCTTTGGTCACAAGTCCAAGTCAAGTCTCAGGTCACAAGTTCAAGTCAAGTCTCAAGTCTTTGGTCACAAGTCCAAGTCAAGTCTTTGGTCACAAGTCCAAGTCAAGTCTCAAGTCTTTGGTCACAAGTCCAAGTCAAGTCTTTGGTCACAAGTCCAAGTCCCCATCTCTGGTGACATCACCCATTAATTTTGGACTGATGTTTTGGAGCGTCTCCACTTGGCGTTTTGGCTGCTGCCATCTTATTTTCCCCTCGCTGTCAGGTGAGAATTAGCGGCTGGCGACTGCACGTGTATCAGAGGAAGCTTGTAGCTAGTCTACAACTCTCCCCAGATCGGCGGAGAAAACGACGGCACAGTGGCTCAGTGGTTAGCACTGTCCCCTCACAGCAAGAAAGTCGTGTGTTTGAATCTCCACCCCAGGTTCTTTCTGTGTGGAGCTTGCATGTTCTCCCGCTGTCTAAAGACATGCTGTGTTTGTGTACTATCATAATGTAATGTAGTAAAATGTGTAGTAGGTAACTATGTTGTGTGTAGATATGATGTAGTATGTGACTGTGATGATGCTACTGTATGTAACAGTAGTATTGTATCCCGTGTTGTGATATGTTCCCACACGGACGTGAGATAGTGTAACACCAGGAGCAGAGAATGCAGAATGTTGTCAGAGCGCTGAATGACGAATACAACGTGTTTAATAAAAAAGTGTAAGCCACTAAAGAGCTTTAATGGTCCATTCTATAGAGAAAGCAGATAGAATGAAACACTGTATGTAAACTTTAAAGCCCTTTGAGATAAGCTTGTGTGATAAACTGAACTGAAGTGAAAAAGGGGCGGGGAACACAAAGATAGGTGTGATCAAGTGTTTTGCTGTGCAGCGTTTATGAATGTTATGAATGTTATGTTATGAATGTGTGTAATGAAAAGTGTGAAAAGAGATCACATGACAAACACAGGCGAGGTGTCACACTGCCCTGACAGATGAGCCAAAACTCTCACTTCTCTCTTTAGCTCAAGTGTTGAACTGTGAAACATTTAGGCTCGTCTTTACTCAAACACTACATCTCACAGTCAAGTCATGATGTGAACAGAATGGAAGCAACACAGAGATTATATTACAGTCGATTCATTTTGAGTCATGTGTGTTTTATGGCTGCATTACATTTGATATTGAGTGGTTTTTGTGTCTGTCTTATCCAGAGAAACTCCTGATGAGGCCACCAGCTCCTAGATCAGTCATTCTGTCTTATCCAGAGAAACTCATGATGAGCCCACCAGCTCCTAGATCAGTCATTCTGTCTTATCCAGAGAAACTCCTGATGAGGCCACCAGCTCCTAGATCAGTCATTCTGTCTTATCCAGAGAAACTCATGATGAGGCCACCAGCTCCTAGATCAGTCATTCTGTCTTATCCAGAGAAACTCCTGATGAGCCCACCAGCTCCTAGATCAGTCATTCTGTCTTATCCAGAGAAACTCATGATGAGGCCAGCAGCTCCTAGATCAGTCATTCTGTCTTATCCAGAGAAACTCCTGATGAGGCCACCAGCTCCTAGATCAGTCATTCTGTCTTATCCAGAGAAACTCATGATGAGGCCACCAGCTCCTAGATCAGTCATTCTGTCTTATCCAGAGAAACTCATGATGAGGCCACCAGCTCCTAGATCAGTCATTCTGTCTTATCCAGAGAAACTCATGATGAGGCCACCAGCTCCTAGATCAGTCATTCTCAAGGAGCCTCATTTAGTCCACATCAGAGCCACAGACCCCATTTGATGAGATGATGTCTCAAATACTATTATGTTATACTGTTATGATTTAGTCCAGAACTCCATGACTGTCTGTATTGTAGGTAAAGAGATCAGTCAACACTCGCGAACATCTCTCGTTATATTCAGTTTATAACATAATATTATATAACAGTTTGTTTGAAATTTATTTTGTGGTTATGGCCGAAGTGGCTGCCGCAAACCGTTTCATTTCACTTCCTGATGACACCGGCCCGCACACAGACTAATCATCAAAAATCATCAAGACAACACTGGCCGATTCACTCTGCTTTCAAGCGAGACTACTCTGCGTTGGTCTCGTCTAATATTAGAGGTAAGATGTGAGGCATCGATATTCAATTTAGACTGTTTAATAACAATCGAAAATCTTGCTCGTAGCTGCTTTAATTTACAAGAAGTGAACACAGTTGGAGAAAAGCTGGTTTGGAAATTGAAATAATAGCTAGCTTTTATAGCTACCTGGCTACTGCGCTGTAGACAACGTCCTCGTCCACCTGATGCTGCCCACAACCTGCCGGCCTGAAAACACACAGAGACATAGAGGAGACATTTCATCAGTTAGAACATTTCAGACAGAATATCACTTCATGTAACACACTCCATGTAACACACTCCATGTAACACACTCCATGTAACACACTCCATGTAACACACTCCATGTAACACTCCATGTAACACACTCCATGTAACACACTCCATGTAACACACTCCATGTAACACACTCCAGCATCAGACCAGACCAGACCCAGGTCAGACCAACAGCAGGAAGACTTAGAAGACTGTGGGCCCTATCTTCGCGGTAATTAAATAAATAGTTGTTTTTCTGACTTTCTATGTACTGTCAAATCACATAGCTCCATAACTCCAGACCATGACTGACC
>NC_139640.1:5274654-5299654 GCF_964638095.1 Poromitra crassiceps
AAATTCCGTCAAGGCATTCCTGAGATCTCACGTTAATGAGCATGAAACGAGCGGCCGTGATGTTACAGTAATCTTGAACTCATCAAATCGAATCAGTTCATCCTTGAGTCCATGTGACGTTTGAGGCAAATTCGAAGAAATTCCATCAAGACATTCTTGAGCTATCGCGTTAACGAATTTCGGAATGGCGTCCGTGAGGTCACAGTGACCTTGAACTTTGACCACCAAAATGTAATCAGTTCATCCTTGAGGCCAAGTTAATGTTTGAGGCAAATTTGATGAAATTCCGTCAAGGCATTCCTGAGATATGGCGTTAAGATTCTTGAAAATGGCATTGGAGAGGTCACGGTGACCTTGACCTTTGATCACCAAATTGTAATCTGTTCATCCTTGTGCCCAAGTCGACGTTTGAGCCAAATTGGAAGAAATTCCATCAAGCCGTTCTTGAGATATCGCTTTAACGAACTAGGGAATGGCATTCGTGAGGTCACAGTGACTTTGACCTTTGACCACGAGAATCTAATCAGTTCATCCTTGAGTCCAAGTCGATGTTTGAGGCAAATTTGATGAAATTCCATCAAGGCATTTCTGAGATGTTGCGCTAACAAGCTTGAAAATGGCGTTCAAGAGGTCACAGTGACCGTGACCTTTGACCACCAAAATCTAATCAGTTTATGCTTGAGTCCAAGTCATTTGAGGCAAATTTGATTAAATTACGTCAAGGCGTTCCTCAGATATCGCGTTAACGAACATCGGATGGACGGACGGACGGACAGATGGACGGACAACCCGGATCCATAATGCGGAGGCATAAAAAGAAAATTATATGTTATTTTTGTATAAGAGATCGTTGCTATGTACGAAGTTCTGAAAGACTGGAGGACCACCTCCAGTCATATCAGACTAATAATAATGCCGGATAAAACCTCGACAATCACTGTACATTATCCCTTACGAGCTGCCAGCTCACGATACACACTAGTTCTGACAACTTGCTCTGTTTTAGAGTTCAGACCACTACCACAGCCAGCAAGGCTTTGAGATATAAAAGGATTTAGCAGTGGGTTTGGTTGAAGGAGACCTTCTGCCAAAAGGTTGATGTCCAGAAATGTCCAGAACATCCAGGCAGAAGACAGCAGGCTTTCTGCAGACACACTGTCCCACACTGCCAATGGACCATCATTAATGATCGAGTAGGACCATTGTTTTGGTATTTTGGTAAAGAGCAAAATCCACACTATGCATTTAATGATGAAATTGTGGTAAAATGTATATATGTGGCAGTTTGGAATATAACTCTTAAAGTGTTGTATTTCGAGCAATGCTGTATTTAATCATGAAAAGCAAACAGCTAGACTGATGTAAGTTGTTTTGGTGAGTGACAGTACCTTTTGATGATGATGATGATGAACACCAAGATGAGGGTGAGCATAGTGAGCACGACAACAACACCAACAATCACCGGTAGGTTATCTGATGTTGGTTCTGTAAAACAGTCAAACAGGCAGGATACAGTATAGAAACTTTTGAGGTTGTGTAACTTGCAGTGTTTCCCACACGTTGGATGGCCCGCCCAGGTTTAACGGCTGTCCAGGTATATTATGTTTAATATACGATATTTGATATTGTGATAAATATCACATATCGTGGCAAATATTGCAATATTTTTGGACATTTTATCTTTATTTAGTTATCTGCCGTATTGTTCCTTGTTTCAACTTTGTGGAGTGTTGTTTCTAGAAAATCCCTGGGACTTGTGAAACTGCATTGGAAACCAATTGAATTAACCCATTGATACCTGATGCAGCATTTGCATATATATCCCTCATTTGTGTGTGTATCCCTTTAAGACCGTGAACCGCGTCAGGCAGACACGATCGGGGATTTAACCACCGCAGTAAACGCACATCTGAGCAGACGTCTTGTGTTCTGCTCTAGACCCCCCAAACCTGTAGTTTAGAGCCGCAGCACCGTCTTTTGGTGAGTCAGCCCATGAGATATATGGGCGGTTTTACCCCACTCGCGCGCCAGCCGTTTAACATTTTGTGGGCGTTCCGAGACATGCGGACTGTCTCTATGGGATGCACACGGACGCACCTGGTTTGGGTGAGGCAAAGGTCACCTGACACCTTGGGGTTGGGGTGAGGCACAGTGGGTTTCAGGTGGGTTGGCTTTAGGCACTGGGAGCCACTTGGTTGAGGTTAGGGTTTGGATATGGTGTGGGGCTCCAGGGCAAGGGTTAGGGCAGTGATACACAACTTGCGCATGTGGCCCGCGATGGAATTGCAAAACAAAAACAAACTTTTTTTTTCTTTTTTCTTTTTTTACAGTGCACCTGAACGCAACATGCAAGATACCCGCTGAATAAGTGTCCAAATGTTCATGTAATTCTGGCTAATACTCCACTTGACTTCTGTTATAGCATTTCAGTCTGGAATATGGACTATCTTTCAATAATCTATGATTTAGCTGCTTAATTGTCAAATACTGCCGTCTGCTTGCAGGCACTTATGTATGTACTTAACCTAACTAACTATCCGGTGTGCACAACATTGTCAGACTAAACTCCGGCTGACACCCCAAAAACCTACAATCCGCTACAGAAAAATGTATATTGTTTGTTTATTAACTGGCCCCTGGCCTTCTATCATTTCACGAAAGTGGCCCCCGGGCAAAGCAAGTTGAGTATCCCTGGGTTAGGGTCTCCAGGGGAAGACTTTTGGGGTTTCTCGAAGACCTGTTTTTTGGGGGAGACCCCTGACTCCCCCGGGGTCTTTGACCCCTTGGAGACCCTTCACCTATAATGCTCCACACCAGTAACTAGCTCCAGCCTCCAACCAGGTGCTTCCGTATGCGTCTCATACTGGCGCACACGGTACCGTGCTCGTCTGATGCACAAGGTGCGTGACAGAGCGGCTGTGTTTGATGCCGTTGGAGTGAGAACAGGCTGGTTCTTTGTACACAGATTGAAGAGAACCGGCTGTGGAGAGATGGAGGTGAAGGTTGTACAGGGAGGAACCTTCCTAAAGTTTAATTCAATTGAAAAATGAATGAACAAACCTTCGTCAGCCTCCACAGACAGGCTGTACGGGTCGGAGCGTGTTTTCTCTTTGTTCTTCAAAGCACAGGAGTAATTCCCAGAGTTAGCCGTGGTCAGAGGGTTGAGCTGAAGGGTGGGGCCGGTCTCATTGAGGGCGTGGTCATTTCTGTACCAGCTGACGTCCAATTGGTGGAAAGAGCAGACTGCAGTAGTGCAGTTCAGTGTAACTCTGCTGCCCGCTTTCATCACTCTCTCACTACTGGAGCTGGAGATCCTCATTCGTGGGCCATCTGTAATTAATTCATTTGACTTAATTTTCATTTTACAATACATGGTTTTGATCCAAGCAATTTGACTTGTTTCAACTGATCATTTGTATTGCCTTTTCTCCTTCAAATTTACAGCATGTAGGTTCATAAAAAAAAGTGTGATATAAATATAATTTATTGTAGCAGAAAAACAAGTCGTATTTGCATTAACATTAGCTTTATTTTTAGTAGCAGTTTTATTGAAATGAAAGATATAGCACAAGGTATAAGAAAATGTCTGCTTCATCTCAATGGGTCTAACCAGGTTAAATAAAAGTCAAGTAAAATAAAACATAAACAAATATCAGTATTAATTCATATTATTCTCATTATAATATGATGTCCTTACCAATGACTTTGACAGTCACTCCTTTTTGCCCAGTAAAGCTCCCTTCACTGTCATCTGCTTCCATTCTGAAGCGGTGAGTCTTTGAGTCTGTGAATTGTATATTCATAATCTGCAAAGTGCAGTCTCTGATGAGGTCTCCCAGGTATCGGTAGCGGCGGTTGTTTTTTGTAGTGCTGCTGTCGTACACTGATGGAGTGTTTAGATGGCAAATCGTATGGTTCACACACCACACAACCCTCACTATCTTAAACTCCTTCAGGGATGTGAAGGAGCAGGGGATGGTCACAGTCGATCCTTTCACAGCACAAATAGAGTTTGGATAGTTGACCCTTTCACCCAGAGCACCTGGAAGAAAGAACAGGACATTGGATTAGAGAGTTGCTGGATGACACTGTAGTCATCAGGATCCTTCTTGAATCTTTACGCAGATGAGCGCAACATCACAAGGACTTCAGCAGCTCCTGGATCAACTTTGGTTATTCTGTAACAACTGGGAGCTCCAAGTCACTTTTGAAAAATAATAATAATAATAATAATAATAATAAATAAATACATATGTACATAAATAAATAAATAAATAAATAAATAAATAAATAAATAAATAAATAAATAAATAAATAACCCTAACCCTAACCCAAAACAAAGCCAGAAATCAATCACACCAGTAAAATGTAGGTGAAGATGAAAAAATATGTAGTATTTTAAAACATAAGATATGAAATGTGTGCAGTATTAAATAAGTATTTTAAAACATAAGATATGAAATGTGTGCAGTATGAAATAAGTATTTTAAAACACAAGATATGAATAAATATAGGCGTGATACAATATGTTTAAAAGAAGGCTTGATACCATGTCCTGGATAAATGTGCAAGGAGCTCAACAGTAGAAAAAGCTTAAATTTGACAGTAGCTATCATTAGAAATAACCAATAAAGAGGAAGTCAAACACCAGAAAATAGTTGTTAAAATACAGTATGTGTTATGGTTTGTTATTGTATTTTGGGATAATGTATTTGAACAGTTTAAATGGAGCCTTGGTTAATGAGATGGTTTTAGAGATGTCAGCTGACAACATGTGTAGTTTATACAAAAGTCAAAATAACAACAATGCTGTCCTCTTACCAGCCAGAAGCAGCACAAAGCTCCAGGGAATCTTTTTGGCCCAAGCCGCCATCCTTACTCTCCTCTGTGTCTTTTAACCTGTTCACTCTTCTTCTGCTGCCTTTAAACACGGTGAGACCAAACAGCAGTGGTGTGTGAGAGGTTAATAGACTCACTGAATATGTGACTGACTGGTACAATGACAGATGATGGCATCATGTGGTCACTGACTTCCTTCTTTCTTTTCTTTTTTCCGATAACTGTTTCCTCACACATATGGTGTTTCACTGTACGTCTCAGGGAGATGCTTGTCTATATCTCGTTGTTGGAGCAATTTAACAATGACAATAAATATACTTGAACTTGAACTTGAACACATGATCTGCAAACTAGATAAAAGCTTCCAAATCTAGCTCACTTCTCTAGTTCCTGTTATCTCCATTAGCTTTTACCACTAGTCCAAAGTAACACAATGAATATGAATTCAGACAGTTTAGTTCAGGCTTTCCCAACCATGGGGTTGCATGGAATTTCTAGTAATTGATCAATACAAAAATATTTGATTATAATAATAAAAAGACCACAATTTAAGACAACTGAGCGTATCCGTTTTCACAAAAACATCTGCTAAATGACCAGATGTAAATGTAAATATACATAATTTTGTCATGATAGAGCCATAACCAGGCGCGGACTGCATAATCGGGCACGTCGGGCAAATGCCCGGTGGCCTGGCCTGGCCTGGCCTGCAAAAAAAAAAAAAAAATTTGGTGCCCCCAGTCAGGCCACTCACTGAACAGCAGGCCAGGCGCCGCCTACTGGTTTACTAGTGGTTTTATTACTTTATTCAGGGTTAAAGTGGGTGCATCTCAGCATTGTAAAATTGGACTCGGCCCAAATTGGGCTTCAAACGGCCCAAATCTGACTTTAAACGGCCCAAATTGGGCTTCAAATGGCCCAAATCTGGCTTCAAATGGCCCAAATTGGGCTTCAAATGGTCCAAATTGGGCTTCAAACGGCCCAAATTTTTCGCCGCCGCCCTTCGGACGCCGGCACGCGCGTCGGCCCGTATCGCCCTGGCCTGCTTGGTATCTAATGCCCAGCCTGAATTAGAATCCCAGTCCACCCCTGGCCATAACATATGACCCCCTTATCAACAGAGAACTGTTTCTTCGGTAGGGAGGTGGCCTGTTCAGTGATATGCTGCAGGAACTGAGCTGTAGGCATGTTAGTGGGCTCTGTGTTAACCAGATATAGCCCATATATCTAGCCTATACTTACACTAACTCTTTTTACATTTTCATTATTCAGAGTCATTGTTTGTTCAGTATTAATTTGCAGCTTTGTAAATTACAAGCTCACCTGTACATATCCTGACCTGTACAAGTCCTGACCTGTACAAGTCCTGACCTGTACAAGTCCTGACCTGTACATATCCTGACCTGTACAAGTCCGGACCTGGGAAAATAAAATCCTCACTAATCTGTGGCTCATCCTGGCTATTCTGCCTCTGGCTGCCGTCCACAATACATGAAATAGCCTATGTGGTCTAAATTGAGCATTTACTTGCAAGTTAACATAGTATTACAAACTATAACATGATCAAAAACAAGTAAATTTTAGGAAAAATAAAAAATAAAAATCTGTTTTGGATGTCTGGGGTCACTAGAGTTTTGTGACATCAAAGTGGGGTCACAAGTATACATTATGAAGAAACTTGACTTGACATGACTTGCGGTAAAAGATGTTTCAATCATTCCCCGCAAATGCCCCTATATTGCAACACTTATGGTAAAAGATGTTTCAATCATTATACTGCAAATGCCCTATTGCAACACTTAAGGTAAATAGGATGCAAGAGAACAGTGTCGACTCGGAGACTCCTGAGAGTTTCAGTAACATGTCTAAAGCTGAATGAGAGGAATCATCACAGAGAGACTGGCAGCCGCCCAGGAGATCTTAGCGGGTGTAGAAAGAACCGTGTGCGCTTACGAGGAGGCTTCAGGCTTCAAGCAGGAGATCGCCCGCCCTGCAGAGGAGACAGCTGCATGTTCTCCTGCGGCCTCCAGTCAAACTAGAGAAGGTTGGCTGAAGACAGACTGACTGACATCTTCATGTGATAGTGATTAAAGTCCACCACGATAAACTCTCTTGGAAAATATGACACCAAAGCCAATTAAATATTTTGATTATTTAGTGTTGCCTTACTTTTCAAGTAACGTACATAACCGAAGACCGTGAACTAATCGATATGACTCACCATTCAATTCCACACACACACACACGCGCGCACACACACACACACACACACACACACACACACACACACACACACACACACACACACACACACTTTTTGGCCTCTGCACTTCTAAAATTAATCCGGCGCCCTTGGTACAGGGATCAAATTAAATTCTATAAAAGATCACTGTGGTGAAATTGGGTTGTTTGAGCGCACCAATAGTTACAACGTAGTCTCTTAAAACAGACGGTTGGCTCCTGCAATTTCCAAATGCTTCCTCCTAAACGTCTGTACTTCAAGCTGGGAGAACTTGGCCAAAGCAGAAAGGGAAACTCATGGATAATAATGAGCGATGATAGGGGGGTGTCTGGATGTAAGGTGATTGGAGAAATACGAGCGGATGTCCCGCAGGAGAGTCTCATCGTTCTTTGGGCGTGTTCGGTGTTTACATAGTAATATCACACAATATTCTGTGGGTCTTGAGAAATCACTGAAAACGCTCTGAAAGGGCTGGCACTGGGAGCGTCCGTTTTCCAGAAATGGCTGGCAGCCAATGAGTTAACACCAGGTAACACTATTTTATTTATTTTTACTTTTTTAAAGGTTCCTTTTTAAACGTATGTGGCCGTGCTGGGCTACTGCCTTTTTAATTAGGTTTATTGATTTATTGTAGGGACTGTACGTTACTGTATTGCACTTTATGCATAGCATTTGATGTCTTTTTACTTCCTGTTTCTTTTATTGTTTGTTTGTTTGTTTTTTCCTCTTGCACAGTGTAGCAGACAGATCCTATTTCATTGCACTGCATGTTTTACTCTGTATTTCTATGCAAGTGACAAATAAAGTATCCTTCATCCTTCATCCATCAACAACAATGGACTGGCAGGAGAGACGTCACTTATGCCACTGGTTGTGTGTAGTCTTTCTGATTTATCACTTATATTGCCACAGTTTTACCACAAACTGCCACTTTCTTGACTTGCAAACTTTCTCTTTTACATTGAACATGATATGTACCCGTGGCACATTTCAAACTCTCTCCGTTCACCACCATTCATATTTTTTTACAGGAAGTGATGTTCACTTTGACTCCCTATACCTATAGGAACAAACCTCTATCCATGATCATATTCCAACAGGTGCACAGCGCAGTGGTGTGACCATTCAGCGTTATGCCATTTAGGCAATGTTTTGGGAACACAGCTAATCCTTGTCAACATCCTTGTCTGCTCGTCTGTCGTGCGGGGTCCCTCAAGGATCAATTCTTGGCTCCATCTTGTTTGATTGCTACATGCTTCCCCTTGGTCTGTCAATAAGTCGTTTCTGTAACATGTCCTACCATTGCTAGGCGGATGACGCGCAACTTTGTCAGTTAAGCCAAATGATCGTATAGCAACCTGAATATCCTCCAGGATATATTGTTTGGCTGCCATAAAGAATTGTGTGTCTCTCAATTTCAGAGAAAACAGCCATACACCACATCAAGGTCACTCAGGTCTTTGGACCAAGAGCTTTTACTGGTCCCCCGATCCAAACTCAAAACGAGAGATGAACGGGCTTTCTCAGTTCTGTGTGTGAGACTGACAGATTCAGTGTCCACTTTTAAAACACTTCTTAAAACCTATTTATTTAAACAGACATTTTATAATTTTTTATCCCAATGGGCTTACCTGTTGATTGAATGATTGGTCTGTACTTTGTCCTTTGCGCCTCTTGCCTTTTTATCATTTTCATCTGTTTTAAGTTGTGCTTGTTTGATGTTGTTTCTTGCCTTGTATTTGTTTGCCTGATTGCTTATTTTGTTTTAACCTGCCACCTGTTTTTATTTCCTGCTGTAAAGCACATTGTAATTTCTGGGTTTGAAAAGTACAACATAAATAAAGTATTACTTACTGATTGTACATGGAAAAAGGTCCTAACCCTACTGTAACCCTCCGCCCTCTCCCCAGCCACTCCCACTACCCACCTCAAACCCAGACTCTCTACAACAGTGGTACTCAACCTTACCCTACTACACATTGTTTTTGTTTTTGTTTTTTTGCAAGAGCCACAATCCAAAAATGTCCCTTTCCTCCCTGAATCCAGCTTGGTTTTGTTCATCATGCAAGCCTTTCATTCCTTATAGTGGGGCAGCTTAGCTGAAAGAAATCCATAAAAATTGTGCACTTTGTGATAAAAGCATGTAATTTATAGCCAACTCATAGCCAAAGACATTCCAAAAAGAATTGGATACACACAGTATGGGGGCACCTTATAGATATTGATATAGATATAGATATACAGATACATATATATATATACATTTATATATATACATATACATACAGTATATATACAGTATATATATATATATACACACAGTATGTGTATATACATGTATGTATGTATATATATATATATATATATATATATATATATATATATATATATATATATATATATATATATATATATATATACACACACACAGCCCCCTATCTTCCCACTGGCCTTAGGCGCTAAAACTGGCATTAAATGCAAAAAGAACGCGCTTTGCGCCTGCCTCGGGAAGATAGCATCCTGGTTTTAGGCCCCGAAATGTGCTTTACGCCGAAGAGGCGTGGCACAGTGCCAGAATAGGCCAGAAAGGGCGTTTCTCTTTCTCTCTCACTCCCTCTCTCTCGTGCGTCAGACAGGCATAAAGACTGATGGAAAAAAAGTTGTTCTATCGTAGTTTTGAGCCCCTGTCATTCAGAGGCTGTTGGGCCAGATGTGTGCATGTCTCCCAGCATGCATTGAGGCTAATCCATTTCGACAAGAAATAGAAACCAAATCAGCCTAAATAGGCTAAGTGGTAGATATAAATAATGTTTCTGTTAACACAACATGCAATTGTAGAACATTTCAATATTGGACAAAATGAGAAAGAAGGAACTCCCGCACACTGTCTCCAAATGCAAATAAAAGTTTAATAAGTCAAAAGAAGAATAACGTTTCGGTCATCAAGACCTTCATCAGATTCATTTTACAGGGAAGAAGGAGGGACCCAGTTAAATAGGCTGGCAAACAAATACGTGGACCAATTGGGTCGCAGCATTGTATCCTGACATCATAATTGATGATAATTACCAGATGGAGAATGGCAGGTATAAGCCAGAAGACTGAAAATATATGAGAAAATACACCATACACCCTGTATAATAGGCCATACACCCTGGCTTATCTATAATACAATATATACAGGTGATGGCCAAAATTACACAAAATATAAGAAAAACAACAACATCATAACAGGAAAAGGGTCGAGCCCTGTATTACATGGAAGACAGAATACTTGAACATGGGATTCTGGTGGCCACTAGGGAAGAAAAAACATCCTAGAATTTGTCCCTACAAAAGAAGAAAGACAAGTGTTAAAACATATACAGAGGATATTATGGTAGCAAAAATAAAATGGTTGCTACAAAAAAGTATTAAAAATGTACACACAGATAATTACAACATAACTTGTAAGAGAAATTCGTCATTTAAGCCCTTTGGTGACAAAGTCTGTAGAGTGAAAATCCAAAAAGCTTCTCGTTTTTTCCCCCTCTAGGATACAGGGTAGGAGGTAGGCTGACCTGTTCTATGCCACAGAAGCGTAAGGTTGAGATGTCATGTTTGGCATCATTAAAATGCACTGCGACTGGATAATTCCGGTTGTTCCTGCGTATGGAGCTTTTATGTTCACTTATACGCATCTTTAATTTTCTGGTGGTTTTGCCCACATAGACAAGACCACAGGGACAACGTAACGTAAAATATTAGACAAAATAAAACATATAAATCAAAACACAACCCTGTGACATATAAATCAAAACACAACCCTATGTGAAACATATATGTAATCCAGGTGGTATATCCCTCGCAGATTTAACGTGATTTAGATGAGTGACAGCCGTAACACGGTTCTACTGTGATGTCCTACTGTGATGTCCGCTCCAATAAGACTTGGCTTACTTCACATTTACTTTTATAATAAAAACACATTTATGCAATGACTTTACATAATGTAGGCTATATTTATGTGCATCATCCTACCTGTGCAGCAGGGGAGAGAAAACGATATCATTCTGGATCAAACTTTCACAAATCTAATCTCAGCATGACATAGGGATAGGCTATATTTTTCTAGCCAATGAGTTTAGAACATTCTTTTCACTTCTTTATTCTTTATTCGGATCCCCATTAGCTTCCACAAAGTGGTTGCTAGTCTTACTGGGGTTCACACAAGCAATAAAAACAATCACAAGCAATAAAAACAATCACAATCACAAGCAATAAAAACAATCACAAGCTAAAAAAACAATCGATAAAAAGCAATAAAAACAATAATCTAAAACAACAAAATGGTTATTGTGGATTCGCTATAGTGTAGCGTATTTACATGCTTGCAGTATTTAAACTGCAGTGAGATTGGTTTGAGAAGCATAATAATATGGAATAATATATATGGAGACAGCCGGGGATGAAAGAGGGAGGGGGAAGCTCAGAGCGCCTCGGCTTTTCTGAAGCCGGACTAGATCGCTCCGTGGAATTGGAGCTTAAAAAGGAAGCTTGTGATTTGTTTACTGCACTTCTCCAATCAGCAGGTCGTGCATAATTCTACGTTTAAAAGGTGTGGTTATAATGCTTAAGGCCGCGTGTAGCGCCGACACGAAAATATCGAGTGCGCCGGTCCACGCCCACTAATATGAGCTGCGCGGGGGGTAAGCGCTGTTTTAAGGCCGTTGCAACGATAGAGCCCACAGTGTATATATATATATACACAGTATATATATATATATATATATATATATATATATATATATATATATATATATTCTTTCCGTAACTGATCTCCCATTGGTTTACACTATTGAATGATCCCTCACGCGTTATGACCCGCTCCAACATCTTGTATCAACTTGTCTTCTTTCAGGTACAAGAACCTCTAGCATCTCAGCACTCCACTACACAACCCAATCACCAGAAAATAATGTTGGCGTTGTACATTTCTGCAATCCATGGATATGTACAATCTCAACGTCAATTTGAAACAAAACAACGGCCTTTTAAGTTTCTAAAACGTGGCATTTAACATTTCGGCAAACCTACAATCTAAACGTAAACCTGAAACAAGACAGTGGTTCATTTGAAAACCTTGCTCCCTTTCCAACTTTTAGCGTAAACAAAAAACTTTGGCTATGTTTAGGCAAGTAAAACAACTTGGTTAATGTTAGGATCATGGTTTGTGTTAGGCTTAAATAACAACAACCTTAAATGTGACTCACGGTTGAAATGACTGGGACTTGAACGCAGCCCTCTGGTGTGAAAGGCAATTATGTGTTTACGCCCTCCATCCACCCCGACCACAACACCCTTACTGGCCACCGTGCCAATAGCCAACTCTATAACGTCTCTATATGTTCATATTTTTGGTTGAGAAAGGTAATTTTCTACGTATCTGGGATTACAGAAAATGACAACATTTATCTAATTTCTAGTCTGTCTGACTGTTTGGTCCTGGTCCATGGTGGCTGGACCAACGGTCTGGTAGAGGTCCTGGTCCATGGTGGCTGGACTGAGGCTCTGGTAGGTGGAGTCTGGCTGGGATCTGGAGGCTGCAGCACCGTTCTCATAGGTGACACTCTGTAACAAACAATATAAAATTCAGTAAGATGACAAGACATTAGCCTGCATCCGGATCACGTGGACTTACATTCTGTTTCGTTCTCCAGTTCTGGCGGGCCTTTTTTAGAAATTGCAAAGTCGACGGGCCAATCAGGGACTCATGATGGAACCAACAATGACAGTAAAAATAGCTACAAAGAAATAAACAAAGTCACCTGCAAGTTTCTGGTATCTGAGTTCCCCCTGGTGTTCGAACCTGTGGACACTGGACAGACAGTACAAAGTTGTTCTTTGATCAACACTATCTCCAAAATAATTGTAAAATAGCTACGCTGGTGCACAGCGCAAAATGTTGCAGTTTCACAATAACGTATTTCAAATGATTTAATCTCAACGTCAGGTTTTGCCTCAGTTAAGCGTGTCTGTCCACCACTACTACTCTGGTTAGAGTGCTGGGCTGGGTGAAGCCATGAGATGGCTAAACAAACCTGACCTTCTAACTATGTTAAAGTTGTTTTTTAAACATTGTTGGACTGTGGACCAATAGAGAGCCAAAGTGAAACGTCACTTCCTGCTTTCTCCCTGTACCAGCGCTGTGAAAAATATGAATGGCGGTGATTGACAGTGTGGAAGGTAGCTCACCATCACTTTGCCTCTGTGTCTTCCATCTGTAGAGCAGCAGAAGACTGACAACCAGCACCACCACCACCACACCCACAGTCACACACACTATCAACACCTGCAAGTCACCTGGGTGAGAGGGACAGCTGGGAACAGGGCCTAGAGGGAGGGAGGGAGGGAGAGAGCAAGTCACAGAGAGAGAGAGAGAGAGAAAGAGAGAGGAAGGCAGGGGATGAAGGGAACACAACATTATAAAGGAGACAATCATCCTACCCACTACCACTGTGCCACCATGCCCCTGTAGAAAATGCTCCGTAAGGCCCCACCATCAGGCCTGTTCGTGGGGTAACTAATGCTCACAAACCCCGCAACCCAACGATGATGTCACCGCCGTGACATCATCGGCGATGATGTCAGAGTTCACCTTGTGAGGTCATCGGTGATGTCAGAGTGCACCTTGTGCACCTAGGCTGTCTCCAGACTGTGTGATGTCAGACGTGACCTTGTGAGGTCATCAATGATGTCATACCTCCCGGGACCTTGTGAGGTCATCAATGATGTCATACCGCGAATGTGCTGAGGTATAAAAGCGATGTTCTACTATGATCCATGTCTCTGCAATCTGTCTATCTATGCTCTCTCTCTGTATGTTGCTTGCCTGATACTTCTGCCTGATATTCCAAATAAAAGCCTGAAAGACATCTCTGTGGTTCTAACCGATCAGTCATCGCGCGCTCTTACCTAAGATCCAGCGAAACTCAACAAATTTCCTTACAATGTACCTTACACATTGTGCTGTGACCAAATAAAGACAGGCATGTCCTTGTCCGGTTTCTTTACATCCTTCCTTCTATTCCATTTCACCAAGCTCCGCCACTTGACAGGGACTCATATGCTCTATCTAGCCACTCCCAGGAGGGGACTCGCACCTCATCAGCCAATCAGGATGAGCCACTCAGACCTCATCAAGGCTGTGGTCTCCCACCCACTCCCTATTCCACTTTTCTGTGGAGAGATGGAGGTGAAGGTTGTACAGGGAGGCTCCCAGGAGGCTATGAATGTGCAGCAGGGAGGAGCTGGAAAAGAGCTTACGAGCTCAGAACCTTCCTAAAGTTGAATTCAATTGAAAAATGAATGAACAAACCTTGGTCAGCCTCCACAGACAGGCTGTACGGGTCGGAGCGTGTTTTCTCTTTGTTCTTCAAAGCACAGGAGTAATTCCCAGAGTTAGCCATGGTCAGAGGGTTGAGCTGAAGGGTGGGGCCGGTCTCATTGAGGGCGTGGCCATTTCTGTACCAGGTGACGTCCAATTGGTGGAAAGACACCAGACTGCAGACTGCAGTGCAGTTCAGTGTAACTCTGCTGCCCACTTTCATCACTCTCTCACTACTGGAGCTGGAGATCCTCATGCGTATGCCATCTGTAATTAATTCATTTGACTTAATTTTCAACTGATAATTTGTATTGCCTTTTCTCCTTCAAATTTACAGCATGTAGATTAATTTTAAAAAATATATACAAATGTAACTTTTTGTAGCAGAAAAACAAGTCGTATTTGCATTAATATTAGCTTTATTTTTAGTAGCAGTTTTATTGAAATGAAAGATATAGCACAAGGTATAAGAAAATGTCTGCTTAATCTCAATGGGTCTAACGAGGTTAAATAAAAGTCAAGTAAAATAAAACGTAAAAAAATATCAGTATTAATTAATATTATTCTCAGCATTATAATATGATGTCCTTACCAATGACTGTGACAGTCACTCCTTTTTGCCCAGTAAAGTGTCCTTTACTGTCATCTGCTTCCATTCTGAAGCGGTGAGTCTTTGAGTCTGTTAATTGTATATTCATAATCTGCAAAGTGCAGTCGCTGATGAGGTCTCCCAGGTATCGGTAGCGGCGGTTGTTTCTTGTAGAGCTGCTGTCGTACACTGATGGAGTGGTTCCTTGGCAAATCAGATTGTCCTGACACCACACAACCCTCACTATCTTAAACTCCTTCAGGGATGTGAAGGAGCAGGGGATGGTCACAGTCGATCCTTTCACAGCACAAATAGAGTTTGGATAGTTGACCCTTTCACCCAGAGCACCTGGAAGAAAGAACAGGACATTGGATTAGAGAGTTGCTGGATGACACTGTAGTCGTCAGGATCCTTCTTGAATCTTTATGCAGAGGAGCGTAACATCACAAGGACTTCAGCAGCTCCTGGATCAACTTTGGTTATTCTGTAACAACTGGGAGCTCCAAGTCACTTTTGAAATAAATACATAAATACATACTGTACATAAATAAATAAATAAATAAATAAATAAATAAATGAATGAATGAATGAATGAATGAATGAATAAATGAATAAATGAATAAATGAATAAATAAATAAATAAATTAGAATAATGATTTTCCAAAACAAAGCCAGTAAGATTTAGGTGACAGTGACTGGTGCATACACAGTCATATGACTACCTGGGACTGAGAGTGTGTCCCTCTGGAAACTTTGCTTCAGCAGTGAACAAATGTCATGTAAGACATACATTACACTCAACTAGAAGAAACGTAACAACAACAAATATTTGACCTTGTCATTTCTGCAGTTGTCCTGTATGCATGTGGAATCTGGGGCCCATCAAATCTATCGAAAATTAATAAATGGGACAACAGAGATTCTACAAAGCACCTTCTGTAGACTATATTAGAGGTCCAGAGGAAGGTCCCAAACAGCCTGTAGAGCAGAGCTTGGTCACTTCCTGCTCAGAATCTGTGATCTGGAAATCACACATCGATCCGTAGGCGAGCTCTGTTTACATTTCGGGCGGAGGGGCAGATCCTGGATCAGATCAGAAGCTGCGTGCGATTGGTTGAGGCATTAAATACTACGCTCTGAATGGTTCATAAACTACAGCTATCCCGCGATTTGCCTGAGTAGAGTGACGATTCAAATATACATTTATGAAGAAGAAAAAAACCTTCCAAAGCAGAGCTGCCAACAAACAGTTTTAGACTTCATAGAATTATTTGGCATCATACATCAAATATTGTGTCAACTGTCGATGAGGATCAATCAACAACAGGAAAAACGGTCTTGGCCCACCATCTAACAGTTTTGAAGCCTCTCTGCATCCCTAACATTCCTCTCAGGCTGTGTGGCTTTTCATTTGTCAGCCTGTTTTTGTTTGATACTGGGGAAGGGAAGTGACAACGTGATTAGGTCTTATACCTTAACGTTATAGCATTAGCTAGATAACGTTAGCAAACATAGGCTACAAGTAACGTTAATCAGAACGTTAATCAGAAATTTGCAGAGTGACAAGTTTTATATCAGATTAGCGTTAGCTATAGTGACATAAGTAAGGTTTCATTATGCTTGTTAGTTAGGGATCTACGTTAACGTTATAGCTAGCTAGCTAACGTTAGCAAGTTTCAGAAATTTGCAGAGTGACAGATTAGCGTTAGCTAGTGTCAAGTGACATAACACAAGTAACGTTTCATTATGCTTGTTTGTTTGGGACAAATACATATCCGATGTAGTCACAGATCCATTTTGGTATCAGGGGTTTTAGATGTCAACCTGCATATGCGATGGACATCGGTTATGCTCATAGCTCCTGGAGGCGTCTTGTGTAAAATAGCGCCATATTCAAAAAGGATCATCAAATCAAAATAGTAAAAACAAATGTGATATTAGTGATTGTACATTACAGTATATCGCCGCCGTCAATTCAATGTCTACACCGGAAGTTGAGAGTATCGTATTCCGGTTTGGTCACGTGACCTTCAGCATAATTATTATAATAATATTATTAACAGGAAGACTGTCTTCCTCCATCACGGACCAGAGCCCGTTCACCAACACAACTCCAACTCCTGCTCTGTGTTTATTGACGTACACGTGGATTGTGTCGTGGATGGATAATTTAACGTGCACATTCATCATTCATCCCATCAGGGAAACCTCTGCACGCACGCTGAATTGATTGACAAATCCGGCCGCAGTGTGAAAAGGAACATTAGCAGAGCATTAACAGTTCACTACCCTGTCTTTTGTCCTTCAGTGAGCTCTCTGTCGGGGGGAGAAGGCAGGCGGAGTGCCCGGGTGATCGTACTGGTGTGAGGACACGCTTTGAGTCATTTTAACATACAGAACGTTAACTCCTTATTTTACGGGGGCCCCGTCTTCCTAATTCCAAGGGCAATTTTAGATTTTTGGCAGGCATTTTGCTCTGAGCCGCCGCTAATTTCCAACCCTGGCACTTGCCTCTCTAAAGGTCTCTGCATGGACCTGAAGAAAAGGTTGAGACAGAGATACTGTTCCTCCTCCACTGCAAAAAGTTCTAGCAGATCAGAGAACAGTATTGCCATAAATCCACCACAGAATCCCTGACTTCTCTCTAGAGGAGGAGAACAAACTGGGCATCCTGCTTGGTGATACAGTTCAGTTCATCTTTCCTACCACAATGAGTAAAGGAAAGAACTAACAAAACATGTTTACACATTGTACATCCACAGACTCACATTACATTTCCTTTTATTTGATATATTGTATTGCCTTTTTTATTATCCTATATCATTATCGATCACTAAGCTTTGGCAAAATACTGAACTGTACTTGATGCCAATAAAGCTTATTGAATTGATGATGCTGGAACCAAGTCCTCGAAAGAAGAGGAAATTGAAGAAGTAGGTTAAGACCAGCTAATGAAACTGCGTCACTGCAGCAGCAAATAGGCTACTAATACCTGTATACACAACCAATAGTTTCAACACAGCAACATAACTATAAATGTATGAATGGAAGTATGAAAACCATGGATTACACTATTAAGAGGGTGGGCGGAAATAGCAGTCAGACAAGATGAAAAAAATGTCGTATTTTAAAACACAAGATATTAAATGTGTGCAGTATGAAATAAGTAAGCAAACTATTAAATATAGATATGATACCGTATGTAAAAAAAAAAAAGGCTTGATAAATGTCCTGGATAAATGTGCAAGGAGCTCAACAGTAGAAAAAGCTTAAATTTTACAGTAGCTATCATTAGAAATGACCAATAAAGAGGAAGTCAAACACCAGAAACTGTCTCTGACTTGTCTTATCACTATACTGCCTTATTGCTTGTTGTGTCTCTTGTTGTTTTTGCACTCATATGCCCTGTTATATTTGTACTATGTTGTAAACGGAGTCCACAGCACAAGAATTTCACACGTGATACTTGTACCATGGAGTGACAATAAAAATCTTGAATCTTGAATCTTGAGAAAATAGTTGTTAAAATATAGTATTTGTTATGGTTTGTTATTGTATTTTGGGATATTCAGGTATTTGAACAGTTTAAATGGAGCCTTGGTTAATGAGATGGTTTTAGAGATGTCAGCTGACAGCATGTGTAGTTTATACAAAAGTCAAAATAACAACAATGCTGTTCTCTTACCAGCCAGAAGCAGCACAAAGCTCCAGGGAATCTTTTTGGCCCAAGCCGCCATCCTTACTCTCCTCTGTGTCTTTGAACCTGTTCTCTCTTCTTCTGCTGCCTTTAAACACGGTGAGACCAAACAGCAGTGGTGTGTGAGAGGTTAATAGACTCACTGAATATGTGACTGACTGGTAGAATGACAGATGATGACATCATGTGGTCACTGACTTCCTTCTTTCTTTTCTTTTTTCTGATAACTGTTTCCTCACACATGATCTGCAAACTAGATAAAAGCTTCCAAATCTAGCTCACTTCTCTAACACCATCGTTCCGGTTATTTCCATTAGCTTTTACCGCTAGTCCAAAGTAACACAATGAATATGAATTCAGACAGTTTAGTTCAGGCTTTCCCAACCATGGGGTTGCATGGTATTTCTAGTAATTGATCAATACAAAAATATTTGATTATAATAATAAAAAGACCACAATTGAAGACAACTAAGCATATCCGTTTTCACAAAAGCATCAGCTAAATGACAAAATGTAAATGTAAATATACATAATTTTGTCATGATAGAGCCATAACATATGACCCCCTTATTAACAGAGAACTGTTTCTTCGGTAGGGAGGTGGCCTGTTCAGTGATATGCTGCAGGAACTGAGCTGTAGGCATGTTAGTGGGCTCTGTGTTAACCAGATATAGCCCATATATCTAGCCTACTTAACTCTTTTTACATTTTCATTATTCAGAGTCATTGTTTGTTCAGTATTAATTTGCAGCTTTGTAAATTACAAGCTCACCTGTACATATCCTGACCTGTACATATCCTGACCTGTACAAGTCCTGACCTGTACATATCCTGACCTGTACAAGTCCTGACCTGTACAAGTCCGGACCTGTACATATCCTGACCTGTACAAGTCCGGACCTGGGAAAATAAAATCCTCACTAATCTGTGGCTCATCCTGGCTATTCTGCTTCTGGCTGCCGTCCACAATACATGAAATAGCCTATGTGGTCTAAATTGAGCATTTACTTGCAAGTTAACATAGTATTACAAACTATAACATGATCAAAAACAAGTACATTTTAGGAAAAATAAAAAATAAAAATCTGTTTTGGATGTCTGGGGTCACTAGAGTTTTGTGACATCAAAGTGGGGTCACATGTATACATTATGAAGAAACTTGGCTTGACATGACTTGCGGTAAAAGATGTTTCAATCATTCCCCACAAATGCCCCTATATTGCAACACTTACGGTAAAAGATGTTTCAATCATTATACTGCAAATGCCCTATTGCAACACTTAAGGTAAATAGGATGCAAGAGAACAGTGTCGACTC
Organism: Poromitra crassiceps; assembly: GCF_964638095.1. Classification (NCBI taxonomy): domain Eukaryota; kingdom Metazoa; phylum Chordata; class Actinopteri; order Beryciformes; family Melamphaidae; genus Poromitra; species Poromitra crassiceps. Next base: position 5,294,705 of record NC_139640.1, read on the forward strand.
AGAGACTCTTGAGAGTTTCAGGAACATGTCTAAAGCTGAATGAGAGGAATCATCACAGAGAGACTGGCAGCCGCCCAGGAGATCTTAGCGGGTGTAGAAAGAACCGTGTGCGCTTACGAGGAGGCTTCAGGCTTCAAGCAGGAGATCGCCCGCCCTGCAGAGGAGACAGCTGCATGTTCTCCTGCGGCCTCCAGTCAAACTAGAGAAGGTTGGCTGAAGACAGACTGACTGACATCTTCATGTGATAGTGATTAAAGTCAACCACGATAAACTCTCTTGGAAAATATGACACCAAAGCCAATTAAATATTTTGATTATTAGTGTTGCCTTACTTTTCGGGTAACGTACATTAACCGAAGACCGTGAACTAATCGATATGACTCACCGTTCGATTCCCCACACACACACACACACACACGCACACACACACACACACACTTTTTGGCCTCTGCACTTCTAAAATTAATCTGGCGCCCTTGGTACAGGGATCAAATTAAATTCTATAAAAGATCACTGTGGTGAAATTGGGTTGTTTCAGCACACCAATAGTTACAACGTAGTCTCTTAAAACAGACGGTTGGCTCCCGCAATTTTCAAATGCTTCCTCCTAAACGTCTGTACTTCAAGCTGGGAGAACTTGGCCAAAGCAGAAAGGGAAACTCATGGATAATAATGAGAGATGATAGGCAGGTGTCTGGATGTAAGGTGATTGGAGAAATACGAGCGGATGTCCTGCAGGCTGGTTGGTTTGAACTTCCTCCGGTCTGAAGCATTTTCCCCCCCAACTTCCTTTGACCAGGTTCTGTGGGCGTGAAGTACAGACTGGATATGATATAGAAGAGACAGTATGACTAGTTTCAACACGACAACATAACTAAAAATACATGACTGGAAGTATGAAAAGCATGGATTACAAAATAGTACTGTAGTTGTTGAACTAACATACATTATTTATTTGATTGTATTCTGTTTATTTGGCAGGGACAGTGTGCATGTACATTAATCATTCTCAGTAAAGAACAAAGTAATGTTTATGTTTATGTTTATTTGCACATAGATACATAACATACAGTAATTATTAAAATAAATTGACTCATTGTGCAGGAGAGGTTGGAAGCCAAAAATAGCTTATAAAGGTACCTCCCCCATATCAATTTCAACAGATATATTATAAAAAGGAAAACAAATAAAAAGAACGAAAGAACAGAAAAAATATTACATAATAGTACGGTTTATAGACTAAACAATAAAATTAACAAAATCTAGAATTAACAAGGAAATTATACAACAAGTTAGATAAGTTAAGAAACACAACAAATTAAATAAAATTACAGTAGGGTGCTTTTCAGATGTTTCTTGAATGATGATAATGTAGGTATTGTTTTTAGTGATGGAAGTAAATTCCATCACTGATGATCATGATGCCTTGCACCAGATTATAGCTTCAAGCTAATATACATCTGTAGTCCCTGATAGGGCACCATAAAACAAAATACATACAGTCAAACATGGGGCACCATAAAACAAAATACATACAGTGAAACATGGGGCACCATAAAACAAAATACATACAGTCAAACATGGGGCACCATAAAACAAAATACATACAGTCAAACATAGGGCACCATAAAACAAAATACATACAGTCAAACATGGAGCACCATAAAACAAAATACATACAGTCAAACATGGGGCACCATAAAACAAAATACATACAGTCAAACATGGGGCACCATAAAACAAAATACATACAGTCAAACATGGGGCACCATAAAACAAAATACATACAGTCAAACATGGGGCACCATAAAAATGCCAAAGGAAATCAACAGAAATGCTGATAATTCAGCGGACAACAACAAATCACAAACAACCGAGCGCCACATGAAGCAAAAACACCAGAAACTAAGATCTACAATGAATTACAATGTAATTAATGTAAGTATGTTAACACATTGAGTGCCACAGCGCTTCAGTAAAATTGTCTGGAGCCTGTGCCAGATTCACTTCCATTCAGTTGAAAACATTTTTTCTATTATGGCTATATTAACGGGGCTGGACTTTAATGAAACATTGAACACTCCTGCTTCTTCCAAAGAAGAAATTTTGTTTCTAGACAGTTCCATTATGAAATGACAGCCTCTCAAAAAAGTGCACTTTCAAGGGTTTTCTGTCGTTTTTTTTTACTTTCCAAGATATAGTCCCTTTTATGAATACCTTTTGCACTCTAATTTCGAGCACATTCACTGACTCTGGCTGGTGTTTTCTGATGTGGTGGCGTGTGGTGTGGTTTCTGTGCAGCCTGTGTGCCACACACCCCTCCCCCCCCCCCCCCCCTCCCCCCTCTCCACCTCTCCACCTCTGAGCTGCGGGCTCCTCCCACACGCACAGAGTTTGTTTTCTCGACTCCGTTTTTGCCCCGGACAGATCCCAGCGCCCATCAAGGAAATGATGCGCGCTGGCAAACGCGACTGAACGAAAAGGCTTGGCCGTTCGGCTTCGGATGCTGGCTTTCTAGGAAATCGTGTGGAGATAGATAGAAGCATAAGAGCTCAGTTGTGAGCGCGGATGCAGCCGAGCCCACTCTCCGCTGTAGACAGAGCAATATATACGGCTCTGGCAGAAAGCATGCATCGGTTTCCACTTTGATCACGGCTTTCTCCGCTGTCTCCTGTACAAAGTAAAGGATCTGAGGTGGGTGGAGCAGCTCCTGTGACGATGTTTAAGGTGGCGCCGTGTGATCCCTTGAAGGGATTCATGCTCACTGGCTAGGTACGACCTTAAACAGCAGAATTATGGAATAATATGAATTATGATTTTAGGACGTCCACAGACGTCCTTGGCACTCCTCGTTACTTTTTTTTAGGACGTCCACAGACGTCCTTGGCACTCAATGTGTTAACATATTATTTACATGAACTAACATGAACAGATAATGGAAAATATGCATTATTTTAGAACATAAAACAAGACATGAAATATATTGTATGCAGGGTGAAATAAATAAGAAAAAAAAACTGATATGACAATTCAATCAAACCAATTAGACTCTCAGTAACTTTGACAGGGAGAGTTGTCATGAATATTCATGTCAAGGAGTCATCTGATTTGCTGTGAGCCTTCACTACTGACAACTGATTGGTTGCATTATGATATTGATGGATAGACAACTGCAACATGTCCTGACTTCCTTTTCAATTATTCTGTTTTTTCCTGCTGTGATTTCAGTGGGACTTTAAAGGGAACTCTGTCACTACCTTCACTAAGGTGATGGACAGCTGGCTGTGTGAGAGCTGAGACATCCATCTGGAGTGAGATCAGCTCCTTGGAGATCCTACTATCCCTGGGCTGCTGCTTCTTCACCCAACCCGCCTTCAGCACTAGAACTACCCAGGTCATCATAATCCAGCTCAATGTCCTCCTCTCTTCCTTCAGCACTGGGACCACCCAGGTCATCATAATCCAGCTCAATGTCCTCCTCTCTTCCTTCAGCACTGGGACCACCCACGTCATCATAGTCCAGCTCAATGTTCTCCTCTCTTCCTTCAGCACTGGGACCACCCACGTCATCATAGTCCAGCTCAATGTTCTCCTCTCTTCCTTCAGCACTGGAACCACCCACGTCATCATAGTCCAGCTCAATGTCCTCCTCTCTTCCTTCAGCACTGGGACCACCCAGGTCATCATAATCCAGCTCAATGTTCTCCTCTCTTCCTTCAGCACTGGGACCACCCACGTCATCATAGTCCAGCTCAATGTTCTCCTCTCTTCCTTCAGCACTGGGACCACCCACGTCATCATAGTCCAGCTCAATGTTCTCCTCTCTTCTTTCAGCACTGGGACCACCCACATCATCATAACCCAGCTCAATGTCCTCCTCTCTTCCTTCAGCACTGGGACCACCCACGTCATCATAGTCCAGCTCAATGTCCTCCTCTCTTCCTTCAGCACTGGGACCACCCACGTCATCATAGTCCAGCTCAATGTTCTCCTCTCTTCCTTCAATACTGGAACCACCCAGGTCATCATAGTCCAGCTCAATGTCCTCCTCTCTTCCTTCAGCACTGGGACCACCCACGTCATCATAGTCCAGCTCAATGTCCTCCTCTCTTCCTTCAGCACTGGGACCACCCACGTCATCATAGTCCAGCTCAATGTCCTCCTCTCTTCCTTCAGCACTGGGACCACCCACGTCATCATAGTCCAGCTCAATGTTCTCCTCTCTTCCTTCAATACTGGAACCACCCACGTCATCATAACCCATCTCAATGTCCTCACTCCGTTCAGCACTGGAATCATCAAGGTTATAATAATCTGGCTCGATGTTCTCCTCTCTTCCTTCAGCATCTGAACCACGAAGGTTATAATAAACCAGCTCAATGTTCTCTCTTCCTGGCTGGTGCCTCCTTCTGGCCTGGAAAAACATGACAGCAGCTGTTACTGGATCACACCTCTCTTCTAGCTAAAATGTACAGTCTGTTTCATTTAACCAATCGTCTACTGAGTAAAGATGTTCAGTACCTTGCAGTAGAAACAGAGGCCAGTGAGCAGCAACAGCACAGTCAGCAGCGGGACAACATGTCTGACGATCAGATCTGCTGGAGAGGCTGAAACAGAAACATCTCATCAGATCCGCTGACATCATGAGAACAGCTCCCATTAAACATAAATCTCGTGTTGCCCTTAGTGATGCACAAATGTATCGGTTAAATATCGGAAATGGACGATTTTTGCATTGTTGACTACAACTGTCTCATCGGCTGATAAGATTAAATACACCGATGGCAGTGGCTGATACTCATTGTATATTGTGTCACCATCACTAATCTGTTACCAAAGCTGTTCCAAGTTTGAATGGAAGGACAGCGTACCAGCATGAGGTAAGAAAAAGACCTTCCTTAAACCTATTAAACCTATATGTTAATTTGCTTTCTAATTGATTTATTTAGT
>NC_139640.1:5309654-5312154 GCF_964638095.1 Poromitra crassiceps
GAGTCCTGCTGACCTGCCTCTCTGTCTGTCTGCCTGCCTCCTCTCTCTCTGCCAGTCTGCCTGAGTCCTGCTGACCTGCCTCTCTGTCTGTCTGCCTGCCTCCTCTCTCTCTGCCAGTCTGCCTGAGTCCTGCTGACCTGCCTCTCTGTCTGTCTGCCTGCCTCCTCTCTCTCTGCCAGTCTGCCTGAGTCCTGCTGACCTGCCTCTCTGTCTGTCTGCCTGCCTCCTCTCTCTCTGCCAGTCTGCCTGAGTCCTGCTGACCTGCCTCTCTGTCTGTCTGCCTGCCTCCTCTCTCTCTGCCAGTCTGCCTGAGTCCTGCTGACCTGCCTCTCTGTCTGTCTGCCTGCCTCCTCTCTCTCTGCCAGTCTGCCTGAGTCCTGCTGACCTGCCTCTCTGTCTGTCTGCCTGCCTCCTCTCTCTCTGCCAGTCTGCCTGAGTCCTGCTGACCTGCCTCTCTGTCTGTCTGCCTGCCTCCTCTCTCTCTGCCAGTCTGCCTGAGTCCTGCTGACCTGCCTCTCTGTCTGTCTGTCTGCCTGCCTCCTCTCTCTCTGCCAGTCTGCCTGAGTCCTGCTGACCTGCCTCTCTGTCTGTCTGCCTGCCTCCTCTCTCTCTGCCAGTCTGCCTGAGTCCTGCTGACCTGCCTCTCTGTCTGTCTGCCTGCCTCCTCTCTCTCTGCCAGTCTGCCTGAGTCCTGCTGACCTGCCTCTCTGTCTGTCTGCCTGCCTCCTCTCTCTCTGCCAGTCTGCCTGAGTCCTGCTGACCTGCCTCTCTGTCTGTCTGCCTGCCTCCTCTCTCTCTGCCAGTCTGCCTGAGTCCTGCTGACCTGCCTCTCTGTCTGTCTGCCTGCCTCCTCTCTCTCTGCCAGTCTGCCTGAGTCCTGCTGACCTGCCTCTCTGTCTGTCTGCCTGCCTCCTCTCTCTCTGCCAGTCTGCCTGAGTCCTGCTGACCTGCCTCTCTGTCTGTCTGCCTGCCTCCTCTCTCTCTGCCAGTCTGCCTGAGTCCTGCTGACCTGCCTCTCTGTCTGTCTGCCTGCCTCCTCTCTCTCTGCCAGTCTGCCTGAGTCCTGCTGACCTGCCTCTCTGTCTGTCTGCCTGCCTCCTCTCTCTCTGCCAGTCTGCCTGAGTCCTGCTGACCTGCCTCTCTGTCTGTCTGCCTGCCTCCTCTCTCTCTGCCAGTCTGCCTGAGTCCTGCTGACCTGCCTCTCTGTCTGTCTGCCTGCCTCCTCTCTCTCTGCCAGTCTGCCTGAGTCCTGCTGACCTGCCTCTCTGTCTGTCTGCCTGCCTCCTCTCTCTCTGCCAGTCTGCCTGAGTCCTGCTGACCTGCCTCTCTGTCTGTCTGCCTGCCTCCTCTCTCTCTGCCAGTCTGCCTGAGTCCTGCTGACCTGCCTCTCTGTCTGTCTGCCTGCCTCCTCTCTCTCTGCCAGTCTGCCTGAGTCCTGCTGACCTGCCTCTCTGTCTGTCTGCCTGCCTCCTCTCTCTCTGCCAGTCTGCCTGAGTCCTGCTGACCTGCCTCTCTGTCTGTCTGCCTGCCTCCTCTCTCTCTGCCAGTCTGCCTGAGTCCTGCTGACCTGCCTCTCTGTCTGTCTGCCTGCCTCCTCTCTCTCTGCCAGTCTGCCTGAGTCCTGCTGACCTGCCTCTCTGTCTGTCTGCCTGCCTCCTCTCTCTCTGCCAGTCTGCCTGAGTCCTGCTGACCTGCCTCTCTGTCTGTCTGCCTGCCTCCTCTCTCTCTGCCAGTCTGCCTGAGTCCTGCTGACCTGCCTCTCTGTCTGTCTGCCTGCCTCCTCTCTCTCTGCCAGTCTGCCTGAGTCCTGCTGACCTGCCTCTCTGTCTGTCTGCCTGCCTCCTCTCTCTCTGCCAGTCTGCCTGAGTCCTGCTGACCTGCCTCTCTGTCTGTCTGCCTGCCTCCTCTCTCTCTGCCAGTCTGCCTGAGTCCTGCTGACCTGCCTCTCTGTCTGTCTGCCTGCCTCCTCTCTCTCTGCCAGTCTGCCTGAGTCCTGCTGACCTGCCTCTCTGTCTGTCTGCCTGCCTCCTCTCTCTCTGCCAGTCTGCCTGAGTCCTGCTGACCTGCCTCTCTGTCTGTCTGCCTGCCTCCTCTCTCTCTGCCAGTCTGCCTGAGTCCTGCTGACCTGCCTCTCTGTCTGTCTGCCTGCCTCCTCTCTCTCTGCCAGTCTGCCTGAGTCCTGCTGACCTGCCTCTCTGTCTGTCTGCCTGCCTCCTCTCTCTCTGCCAGTCTGCCTGAGTCCTGCCGACCTGCCTCTCTCTGCCTGACTGAGTCCTGCCGACCTGCCTCTCTGTCTGCCTGCCTCTCTCTGCCTGCCTCTCTCCTTGCCAGTCTGCCTGAGTCCTGCTGACCTGCCTCTCTGTCTGCCTGCCTCTCTCTGCCTGCCAGTCTGCCTGAGTCCTGCCGACCTGCCTCTCTCTCTGCCTGCCTCCTCTCTCGTTGCCAGTCTGCCTGAGTCCTGCCGACCTGCCTCTCTCTCTGCCTGCCTCCTCTCTCGTTG
>NC_139640.1:5329654-5339654 GCF_964638095.1 Poromitra crassiceps
CTGGAGAGAGAGAGAGAGAGAGAGAGAGAGAGAGAGAGGGAGAGGGAGAGAGAGAGAGAGAGGAGGCAGAAAGAGAGAGAGACACAGAGCCTGTCAATCATCTGTCATGTCGTGCATCACCCAGGTGGCTGCTACACATCAGTGGTGGATGAGTTGACTGCTCCTCCCCTGATATGTGAAACACTTTGATATCTAGAAAGGCGCTATATAAATCCAGACAATTATGATTATTATTCCTGCACTGACTATCTGCAGCGTGCTGATCTCTGTACATAGACGTACTGTAGAATATACAAACAGAACAGACACAGAGTAGCCTGCTGCAGGAAGGAGTCCAGAAGTAACACTAACGTGTAAAAGACAATGGGATTTTTGTATTGGAATTTAGGTGCAATGCCTGAAATAAGTCTGTGGTTAACTAAAGTTTATGAAACAGCAACGTTTGTGTTCAGCAAGATGATCTTCACAAACGAGGACCACTTTTATGACTTTTGAAGCACAAATGCATTTTTTTAAGCAGTTTTCATAAAACACTTCAAAAGGGACGTCTGTGGTAAGACTACAAAAATACATCATCCCTGTGGCACTCTATTTACATGCATGTTCACACACTTCTCTTCCTGTAGGAGGCCATTGTCCTGCATAACTGTACAGTTCAGTCCAATGTAAACCACTGAGTGTCACTGTGACAGAGGAAGCAAGAGACTGTGAACATTACTGTCATAGTTGATGTCATTGATGGTGTTACCTGAGCAGTTGATCTGCAGGCTGCGAGAGGAAGAGACAGACTGTGTGTCTAAACACTCCCTCAGTGTAGATCCAGACTGAAGACACTGAGGTCTGATCCTCCATACATATCTTACTGAGGAAGCCTTTCTCTTTTCTGTGGAAACAGCAGAGCCACAGTCCAGCTCTCTGCACACTACAGCTGCTGACTTCAGGTTCCAGTCAGACCACCTGTCATCCACTGGTCTCCAGACTCCATGTTGTTTCATCTCCAGTTCACCAGCACAGCTGCTGGCTCCTCCCACCAACCTGACATCATCAGCTGAACAGAGACAAGACAGTCGTTAGTTAAAAACAGTTCACAATTACTTGGATTTGAAAGTAAAAATCAACTCAAATAAGACAGCTGTTTCTCTGTCTTTTCTCTATTTACCTGTTGACTTGTGTTTTTCTTCAGCCTGGAGTCCTGAGGGAAAAGATCATAATAGTATCAAGATGAAATGATGTATTTTCTCATGTCATTGTCTCATTGTCCATGTCTCTGTCAGTCGACTGTTTGTCCATGTCTCTGTCAGTCCACTGTTTGTCCATGTCTCTGTCAGTCCACTGTTTGTCCATGTCTCTGTCAGTCCACTGTTTGTCCATGTCTCTGTCAGTCCACTGTTTGTCCATGTCTCTGTCAGTCCACTGTTTGTCCATGTCTCTGTCGGTCCACTGTTTGTCCATGTCTCTGTCGGTCCACTGTTTGTCCATGTCTCTGTCGGTCCACTGTTTGTCCATGTCTCTGTCAGTCCACTGTTTGTCCATGTCTCTGTCAGTCCACTGTTTGTCCATGTCTCTGTCAGTCCACTGTTTGTCCATGTCTCTGTCAGTCCACTGTTTGTCCATGTCTCTGTCAGTCCACTGTTTGTCCATGTCTCTGTCTGTCCACTGTTTGTCCATGTCTCTGTCGGTCCACTGTTTGTCCATGTCTCTGTCAGTCCACTGTTTGTCCATGTCTCTGTCAGTCCACTGTTTGTCCATGTCTCTGTCAGTCCACTGTTTGTCCATGTCTCTGTTGGTCCACTGTTTGTCCATGTCTCTGTCAGTCCACTGTTTGTCCATGTCAGTCCACTGTTTGTCCATGTCTCTGTCAGTCCACTGTTTGTCCATGTCTCTGTCAGTCCACTGTTTTTCCATGTCTCTGTCAGTCCACTGTTTGTCCATGTCAGTCCACTGTTTGTCCATGTCTCTGTCAGTCCACTGTTTGTCCCGGCAGCTGTCTGTCTCAGGCTCAATTGTCTGTCTGTGACCTCAGGTTTCTAACAGTTTATCCTCTGAAGGTTTTCTTCAGAGTTTCTCCTTGTAGCTTCCAGGATCTAAGCCTGCTGGTGCTGCAGGTAGGTTAGGATCTAGAGAAGAGTTGTAGATTAGCACATCCTCTGATACATGTGCAGTTGACAGAAGTTTCACTTTCATTCACCTGACCGGCAGGACGTATCGCCTGGGAGGATCATTCCCCCAGTCCCCCTCTCTCTCTCTCTCTCTCTGTCTGTCTGTCTGTCTGTCTGTCTGTGTCTTTCTCTCTCTCTCTCACTGAGAATGTGTGTGTGTGTGTGTGTGTGTGTGTGTGTGTGTGTGTGTGTGTGTGTGTGTGTGTGTGTGTGTGTGTGTGTGTGTGTGTGTGTGTGTGTGTGTTAGAGAGCTGCGCGGGCCTGAAATGTCAGCCCGAGCCCTCCCCGGCCCGTGACATGCAGGCCCGTGCCCGACCCGGCCCGGATGAGTTATGAAATGAATTGGCCCGAGCCCGTTGCGAGGCCCGACATCAATATCACAATATGACGACACATCTCTCTCTCCCTCTCCATCCGATCTACTATGAATCACCTCATTCAATGGAAAGGAATTGTTTCAAAATGTCCCCATTCTCTGGGGTGGAGTTGTACAATCTCTACAACCCAGTTTCTCTGGGGTTGTAGAGATTACTTGCAAAACCCCATTTAATGTCCAGCTTACACAGGTGCAGGTGAAGTGACATTCACCTCCGACTTATAGTAGTAGTAGTAGTAGTAGTAGTTAGTTTATTGTCCACCAAGGTGGAAATTCATCTTTTGTCTCATCATATACACAAAAAACAATTAGACAGCAACATTAACAACAGCAACATTTACACACAAAAAACATCTTAGTAGCAAATAAAGGACAGCAGTGGCATAATACATAGCATAATAGGCTAGTCTAACGAGGCATATTCTCATTCAATACCCTGATTGCAGTGTGAGTAGCCTCGATAGGCTACTCAGCTGCTGCTGCTGCACTGACGCTCTGCCCACCTGTCTGTGACAAGCGGCTTGTCCAGTCGTATGCTGCGGTTTGTGCAAACAGATGCGGGATTCCCGCAATCCTGTACCCAATTTCAGAAAAAGGGGGGGGGGGGGCGCAGGGCGCACACCAGTGATTTTAGTTTGTGTTTGTTTGTTGTTGTTTTGTGAGGGCTACAGAGCACCCTAGCTGAACTGGCGCCCCAGGCAGGAGGCTGTTTCCCTGTACTGTAGGGTGAGCAGCCAGGGCCTGAGGAGGAAGGAGGGGGAGAATGTTCTGCTCTGCGCTCGAGAGGAAAAAGCAGAGGTGCACTACACCTTTTGACAAGAATCACGAAAAAGGGAGAAACGAAAATTAAAAACTGACTGCATAGAGTTCTAGAGGATAAGTTGGACAAGTTAATAACGTGCAGAAATCTCCCATTGTGATTACATTAGAGCGTGTTGAGAGCGGGGGGGTTTGTCCTGACTATTGTGCTGTGCTGCGATAACCAGGCTCTTTTAACGATACTTACATGGGAGTCAATGGCAGTTTCTAGTTCGCCACTGAATGACCAAATTGATATCACTTTCAACCATTTTGAGCAACGCTGTTTCCATACAGGCCACCAGCGTTGGCTAGTTGTTGATATTTATAAAGATTTTGTATCCCTCATATAACTTATTTTTTAGGCGGTGGGCAAACTGTCATGGCCTCGATTTCCGGGGAAAAAATGGCACAGCCAAAGAGTATTAGGGTGTATTCACACCTCTGGGTCGTTTGCTTTGTTCCGATTCCGGGGCTTAATTGATACAATTGTTGCATTTATGCCTTGGTTCGTTTGTGTTCACACAGCCAGTGGCGGACTGCATAATCGGGCACGTCGGGCAAATGCCCGGTGGCCTGGCCTGGCCTGCAAAAAAAAAAAAAAAAAATTGCAGGCCAGGCCAGGCCACTCACTGAACAGCAGGCCAGGCGCCGCCTACTGGTTTACTAGTGGTTTTATTACTTTATTCAGGTTTAAAGTGGGTGCATCTCATTGTAAAATTGGACTTGGCCCAAATTGGGCTTCAAACGGCCCAAATCGGGCTTCAAACGGCCCAAATCTAGCTTTAAACGACCCAAATTGGGCTTCAAATGGCCCAAATCTGGCTTCAAACGGCCCAAATTGGGCTTCAAACGGCCCAAATTGAGCTTCAAACGGCCCAATTTTTTTTTGGGCCGACAGGTGGGCAGAGCGTCAGTGCAGCAGCAGCAGCTGAGTAGCCTATAAGTCGGAGGTGAATGTCACTTCACCTGCACCTTTTTCGCCGCCGCCCTTCGGACGCCGGCACGCGCGTCGGCCCCTATCGGCCTGGCCTGCTTGGTATCTAATGCCCGGCCTGAATTATGATCCCAGGCCGCCCCTGCACACAGCCACAAATCAAATGATCCAAATAGTTTTGCCAAGCCTCCTGGATTGGCCAGGAGACACTCTGGTAGGCTAATAGCCTTCCGGGATGGAAAAAATAATTCCCAGAGATTTTATATCATTATAATAATGTGTTTTGTTAGACCTACATTGTAGGCTACGTCGGGTGTGCGCGTGTGAGGAGAGAGAGAGAAAGAAAGAGGGGGGGATCGGGAGAGAGAGAGTGAGAAAGTTATTTATTTATTTATTTATTTATTTATTTAGGCTGTCTATCGGGAATTTGGAGATAGAAGATCAAAGACCCTCGCAACCTCTGCTATTAGCTATTATCACGGAGACTTCAGAGGATTAGCCGACACACGCTATGAACCCTGTCCTGTCAGGAATAAAATATTAATAAATAATTTAATAATAGCCTACGGACATATCAAGGAATACATGCAATCAGTCTGATTGTCTGATTGAACCAGACAATCTTATCACAAAGAAGGCTAGCTCTGATTACCACGACTTGTTATTTAATGGAGACCAGAGGTAAGATGATCGAGTTGAAACTGCTTATGTGATGATGCACAGTTTTTAAACGATAAAAATGCTCGTCTTCATACGCACAGCGCATTTGACTACAGCAACAGTTTTATCCAAAAATGCGCACTGTTTCCTGCTTTGTGTCGGATCGAGGTCGGATCACGTTCTCACCACAAACGAACGGCACCAGAGTTCGTTTGGAAGCGGACCGAGAGCGGACCCTTTCTCACCCGCTTGTTTTGTCCCGCATCAGAGTGCGATTGATTGCTGTGTTCACACTGCCCCAAACAAACCGCACCAAGGGGGAAAACGCTCTCTGTTTCGGAACAACTGCTCCAAACGAGATAGGTGTGAATACACCCTTAGTGAGACAAGAGGAGACGTTCATTTCTTGTTTTTTCCCATAGGCTTTTTCAAATAAGCAGCATGCCGTTTTGTCACATATCTGGGGGGGTAAGTCCCCCTTTAACTCTCCCCTCACAAACTTTGTTTTATGTCCATCGATCTTATTTCTCTCTCACGACACGGACACACGCGGCTTGTTTTGTTGTTGTTTTTTATGCTGACAGTGACAGCACGCTGACTGAAACATGTCATGACGTGGATTGTGGACTGGAGTGGCAGACTAACGTCACGGTGAGGTGTGTGTGTGTGTGTGTGTGTGTGTGTGTGTGTGTGTGTGTGTGTGTGTGTGTGTGTGTGTGTGTGTGTGTGTGTATGTGTGTGTGTGTGTGTCAGGCCCGGTTCTACGGGGGTGCAAAAGCATGCATTGCACCCTTATTTTAATTGTCTGCATGCTCAGTTGAAAAGTTAAAAAAAATAAAAAAATAAAAAAAAAATGCTACAGCTGCACACTTACTGTTTAAACTTGAATTATAGTTGTTGTTTTTCTTTGTTCTTTGATGTGATTTTATGGCTTTTTGGCACCTATATGTAACCTTTTAAGGTTGAGATAATTGTATTATCATTATATGGTCCAAATATTTCAGTAAAGCACTTGAAACACTTGAAATATTCTTGCTTGGGTGGTATCATTCTACTTGAAATGATGGTCAAATGCATTATTTTTAGTAAAATAACATGTCAAATTTTCGGCCGGGCATCTGCACCCCTTCCTATCTAGGATGCACCCCTAGTCATCTTGTTCTGGAACCGGCCCTGCGTGCAGGTTGTTTACAGGTAGTCTACAGACCGTGCAGGTTGTTTACAGGTAGTCTACAGACCGTGCAGGTTGTTTACAGGTAGGCTGCAGACCGTGCAGGTTGTTTACAGGTAGGCTGCAGACCGTGCAGGTTGTTTACAGGTAGGCTGCAGACCGTGCAGGTTGTTTACAGGTAGGCTGCAGACCGTGCAGGTTGTTTACAGGTAGTCTGCAGACCGTGCAGGTTGTTTACAGGTAGGCTGCAGACCGTGCAGGTTGTTTACAGGTAGTCTGCAGACCGTGCAGGTTGTTTACAGGTAGGCTGCAGACCGTGCAGGTTGTTTACAGGTAGTCTGCAGACCGTGCAGGTTGTTTACAGGTAGGCTGCAGACCGTGCAGGTTGTTTACAGGTAGGCTGCAGACCGTGCAGGTTGTTTACAGGTAGTCTGCAGACCGTGCAGGTTGTTTACAGGTAGGCTGCAGACCGTGCAGGTTGTTTACAGGTAGTCTACAGACCGTGCAGGTTGTTTACAGGTAGGCTGCAGACCGTGCAGGTTGTTTACAGGTAGGCTGCAGACCGTGCAGGTTGTTTACAGGTAGTCTGCAGACCGTGCAGGTTGTTTACAGGTAGTCTGCAGACCGTGCAGGTTGTTTACAGGTAGGCTGCAGACCGTGCAGGTTGTTTACAGGTAGGCTGCAGACCGTGCAGGTTGTTTACAGGTAGGCTGCAGACCGTGCAGGTTGTTTACAGGTAGTCTGCAGACCGTGCAGGTTGTTTACAGGTAGGCTGCAGACCGTGCAGGTTGTTTACAGGTAGGCTGCAGACCGTGCAGGTTGTTTACAGGTAGGCTGCAGACCGTGCAGGTTGTTTACAGGTAGTCTACAGACCGTGCAGGTTGTTTACAGGTAGGCTGCAGACCGTGCAGGTTGTTTACAGGTAGGCTGCAGACCGTGCAGGTTGTTTACAGGTAGGCTGCAGACCGTGCAGGTTGTTTACAGGTAGGCTGCAGACCGTGCAGGTTGTTTACAGGTAGTCTACAGACCGTGCAGGTTGTTTACAGGTAGTCTACAGACCGTGCAGGTTGTTTACAGGTAGTCTACAGACCGTGCAGGTTGTTTACAGGTAGTCTACAGACCGTGCAGGTTGTTTACAGGTAGGCTGCAGACCGTGCAGGTTGTTTACAGGTAGGCTGCAGACCGTGCAGGTTGTTTACAGGTAGTCTACAGACCGTGCAGGTTGTTTACAGGTAGTCTACAGACCGTGCAGGTTGTTTACAGGTAGTCTACAGACCGTGCAGGTTGTTTACAGGTAGGCTGCAGACCGTGCAGGTTGTTTACAGGTAGTCTACAGACCGTGCAGGTTGTTTACAGGTAGTCTACAGACCGTGCAGGTTGTTTACAGGTAGGCTGCAGACCGTGCAGGTTGTTTACAGGTAGTCTACAGACCGTGCAGGTTGTTTACAGGTAGTCTACAGACCGTGCAGGTTGTTTACAGGTAGGCTGCAGACCGTGCAGGTTGTTTACAGGTAGGCTGCAGACCGTGCAGGTTGTTTACAGGTAGGCTGCAGACCGTGCAGGTTGTTTACAGGTAGTCTACAGACCGTGCAGGTTGTTTACAGGTAGGCTGCAGACCGTGCAGGTTGTTTACAGGTAGTCTACAGACCGTGCAGGTTGTTTACAGGTAGGCTGCAGACCGTGCAGGTTGTTTACAGGTAGGCTGCAGACCGTGCAGGTTGTTTACAGGTAGGCTGCAGACCGTGCAGGTTGTTTACAGGTAGTCTACAGACCGTGCAGGTTGTTTACAGGTAGTCTACAGACCGTGCAGGTTGTTTACAGGTAGTCTACAGACCGTGCAGGTTGTTTACAGGTAGGCTGCAGACCGTGCAGGTTGTTTACAGGTAGTCTACAGACCGTGCAGGTTGTTTACAGGTAGTCTACAGACCGTGCAGGTTGTTTACAGGTAGTCTACAGACCGTGCAGGTTGTTTACAGGTAGGCTGCAGACCGTGCAGGTTGTTTACAGGTAGGCTGCAGACCGTGCAGGTTGTTTACAGGTAGTCTACAGACCGTGCAGGTTGTTTACAGGTAGTCTACAGACCGTGCAGGTTGTTTACAGGTAGGCTGCAGACCGTGCAGGTTGTTTACAGGTAGGCTGCAGACCGTGCAGGTTGTTTACAGGTAGGCTGCAGACCGTGCAGGTTGTTTACAGGTAGTCTACAGACCGTGCAGGTTGTTTACAGGTAGGCTGCAGACCGTGCAGGTTGTTTACAGGTAGGCTGCAGACCGTGCAGGTTGTTTACAGGTAGGCTGCAGACCGTGCAGGTTGTTTACAGGTAGTCTACAGACCGTGCAGGTTGTTTACAGGTAGTCTACAGACCGTGCAGGTTGTTTACAGGTAGTCTACAGACCGTGCAGGTTGTTTACAGGTAGGCTGCAGACCGTGCAGGTTGTTTACAGGTAGGCTGCAGACCGTGCAGGTTGTTTACAGGTAGTCTACAGACCGTGCAGGTTGTTTACAGGTAGTCTACAGACCGTGCAGGTTGTTTACAGGTAGTCTACAGACCGTGCAGGTTGTTTACAGGTAGGCTGCAGACCGTGCAGGTTGTTTACAGGTAGGCTGCAGACCGTGCAGGTTGTTTACAGGTAGTCTACAGACCGTGCAGGTTGTTTACAGGTAGTCTACAGACCGTGCAGGTTGTTTACAGGTAGTCTACAGACCGTGCAGGTTGTTTACAGGTAGGCTGCAGACCGTGCGCGTTTGAGTAACGCTAGTTTGATGATCTCGAAACTACCGCAAATGCCTCGCCTCCCCCCGACTCTCCGCCACTCAAAGCCAAGCTATACGCTACACATGACAGAGACAGGCTTCACAGCGAATCAGCTGACAATAATGACTGACACTCGCAAATCTCAGCACTGGCGACGCACGGTATAGGCGGTATTGGAAACTACGCAATATACACCAATTGGACGTTGCGACGGACAACAACCTTGTGTGTCAGGCAAGTACTGTCTTATTGTGATTGCTACAGTACGTGTATGAAGAGGGCCCTTTTTAGCGGAGCCTGCGACACCATATTGGCGTGCTACTTCGAGACTCAGAATGAAGAATGGAGGCTGAGTCTTGCCACGTGGAGGCTATGACAATTCAACAACATGGTGATGAGAATCAGGTGTGCGACAACCAAACGCAATTGGTTAAACATCGACAGACAAAACAGGCAAAACAGTTGAGTTGTTGAACGTCAACTACTGCATAAGCTGTTGAAATGTTACAAAACCGACTCTCTGTATAAGCAGACTATCCAAATAAAGTGTTACCCGTTCTTCAAAGTCTCTTCCACCTGTCCCCCAGAAGATAGCTCCATCCTGGTTTTTGTTTACCGCTTCCTCTCCTCCCTTCCTCTCCTCTTCTCCATCTCTCACACCTGTCCCCTCGCTTCCCGCATCCTATTTTCCTCCAAAAAAGCTTTTTCTTCTCTTCCCCACTCCATCTTTCATATCTGTCCCCATTCTCTCTCTCTCTCTCTCTCTCTCTCTCTCTGTCTCTGTCTCTGTCTCTGTCTCTGTCTCTGTGTGTTTTCAGAGCAGCACTCCCCAAAGCTTCTTTAAATTGCTTCTTCATTTCAACTGTGGGTTTTTGTTTACGCTGCAGGTCAAGCAGAACAATTAATTGGGAGTAATTGAATCAAGGTGACAGGCAGTTGGCGTGGATCTGCTGTTAGGGGAGCAGAGACACAGACACGAGCGATCCCTGTGTCTGTTGCAGCTGTCTGGATCGCTTTAACAAGTGGAGGCAAACTGTAAGAACGAGACACTCCCCACATCGCACACAGGGGGCAGCGCAGTGGGGGTGTGGGGGGGGGTCTCCACTGTTGTCAGACTTGGTGTGAAACGGTTCATTTGTATGCTGCC
>NC_139640.1:5344654-5397154 GCF_964638095.1 Poromitra crassiceps
AACTGCCTGACCATTTCTGAAAGGTAAGACTTGGAAGTTTCTGTTCCAAATGTCAGAATGTATATATGTGTTACTGACCCTGAGTAACTCCAGCTCAAACACACTGGTTGATTCTCGCCTACAATAAAAAACACTTTTAGAGTGTAAACAGTTACCTGTGGTTGTTGTATTTATGGCTAGAACCCCAATGGAGACATAGCCACAGGCCTTACCACATCCCAACTCAAAGGAGATGAAAAAATACCAAAACATGAGTATTTGGCAGTGGTTTTTGTAGGGAGATACCTAGGCGGATTTCCAAAAAGCCATTTGGAGACTCCAAAGGGACACCTGGTAACCAAATGACTTTAGAGGTATATGATATATTTTTGTTTTATTTTGTTTCAACAATATCACATAAATTACTCATAAAAACAACTTTGTTGTATTTTAGATTTTTTCTTTCCCCCTAATCTCTTAGTTACCCAAAACCTCTCTAAAAGTGTCCAAAAGCAATTGTGATGTTATCAATGTCATAAAACCTTCCTGGCTGAGGCTATAGAAGTAGAAGAATAGAGTCAAACCAAATAACTTGAGTACAAATAGTTGATTTACTCTTTGCAGGGATGTAAAGTCACAGAGAGTGAAAAAGGTTACAGATACCAGGGCAGACATAAAAGCACTCAAGAATAACCCTATGTTGGTATGAAAAAGGTGACTGTCACCTAGAGCCTCTGAAAGACAGTAAGAGTAGAAAATCTGGGACATTTTCAGGGACAGCTCGCAGCCGGGGACAGGTCACCAAAAACAGGGACTGTCCCCGGAAATCGGGGACGTCTGGTCACCTTATTGTACTGGTATAGTGTGGGTAGGGCAGCCAAACCTAACGTTAGCCCAGTGCGTGAGCCAGGCTGCCTGGTCTCTTATCTGATTCTGTATATCCCACTGAGCTATATCTTATTTATGCCAATGCTATATCGTTACTAAGAGAGGAGCTTGTGAAGAACGAACATCCGCACAGTCAAAGCATTTCCCTGAGATATCCATATAAAAACGTGTATTGCTTTAATACCAAAAATAAAACCTCCAGTATCTGTTTGTCTAAGCTAACGCTAACCCGTTCGCAATTAGCTAATGGTTGGTGGTTGTGTAGGCCCCCTTATACACGGGAGTTAACGTTATAAAACACATTTCCTGGCACTTGGACAACCTGGTCTGAAAATATGTCGATTATTGTGTTATTCCAGCTATCGTTATTGGTTGTTAAGTTATAGTAATATTAAGCCGACAAATAATGCAAAAACAGCCGGCTAACTCAAGCGGCTAATGCTAGCCTGCATCCATTAAAACCATTGTGTATTAAAATAACCGATAACGTAGCTGGAGTAACTAATGAAACACATTTACTGAATTTACTTCAGTCCCCAACCAACGTTACTTCCTCGCGCACCTTTCTCAAAACAATGTCCTTTTTATTGCGGTCCATCGATATGTCTGGTAGTGGTAGATAATAGTGGTAGATCAAGCAGTACTATGTTCTGTCTATGTAAAACTAACGCTAGCTCTATGATATGAAGAGCCTGTCCAGCCAATGACGGCTTGAGACTGGCTGCCACAGCTGTCAATCTATACGTCAAATAACTACTTAAAATCAAACTGATCAGAAAAATGACCACTTGCACAGGCATTAGCATGATAATAACTATCTAAAATGATACAAACCACCTTTGGGAAAAAATTATCTGACGTATACTGTGATTGTTTCGGTTGTCCATTTCCCCATCCACTAACATGGGGAGGCGGGCCTTGTGACCTATACTGGCACCTGCCGCCAGAGCGGCCATCTTAAAGTCGAGGTGAACCCGTTCGTCACGTGCATCTGAGTCCGTTTCAGACTGAAAACAAATTGAGAGGCGGACCATACGGTGTCGATGATTTGATTTGACAATTCTGTCGACTGACTTTGGCATTGGTCAATCATGGCGTGTTCCACCCCCAAATCGAGTGGGATTCAGCCTGTTGTGGTGCTACGCGAGTGGGATCCACAGAGTACCAGGCAGCCAGCTGCTTCGTGCGGACCGAGCGGACAATCCGATGCATGGGTGCTGCCTGCCCGCCTGGAATCTCTGAGGGGCGACCCCTGACTACCATGCTCTCAAGCGCGCCATTCACGCTATTTCTGTAAAAACGATATTTCTGGAATGCGCGTTTTAACGAGCCAGTTAGATTTCTTTGCATTCTTAGAGATTATAGTTTTTGTTTTTTGTTCATGTTTCATACAATTGGCCAAGTTAGTAGTTAGTTTATGGGATAGGAATTCTGCCACATGACAGGCACTAGGCGCCATTTTCTACTTCATTTGGAAGAGAAAATTATCCTGAAATGAAGATTTGATTTATTTGCTAAATATACAACCTGAGCAGGAAAACTACACAGTCAATATGTAAAAAGCAGCATATCAAAAAGTCATAATAACCTTCATCAAAGATGAAGCCCCAGGGGCCCGCGAGGGTTTGCAGCTCTCTAGTGTGTGTGTGTGTGTGTGTGTGTGTGTGTGTGTGTGTGTGTGTGTGTGTGTGTGTGTGTGTGTGTGGCAGCGGTTTGCCCCGCTACACGTCAGCATCCCTTCCATATATTGACACTTGCGCCACCCACACATGACAACTGACAACCTGGTCAGTTCTGAAAATATGTCGATTATTGTGTTATTCCAGCTATCGTTATTGGTTGTTAAGTTATAGTAATATTAAGCCGACAAATAATGCAAAAACAGCCGGCTAACTCAAGCGGCTAATGCTAGCCTGCATCCATTAAAACCATTGTGTATTAAAATAACCGATAACGTAGCTGGAGTAACTAATGAAACAC
Organism: Poromitra crassiceps; assembly: GCF_964638095.1. NCBI lineage: Eukaryota > Metazoa > Chordata > Actinopteri > Beryciformes > Melamphaidae > Poromitra > Poromitra crassiceps. The sequence goes on from NC_139640.1 coordinate 5,347,502, forward strand.
ATTTACTGAATTTACTTCAGTCCCCAACCAACGTTACTTCTCGCGCACCTTTCTCAAAACAATGTCCTTTTTATTGCGGTCCATCGATATGTCTGGTAGTGGTAGATAATAGTGGTAGATCAAGCAGTACTATGTTCTGTCTATGTAAAACTAATGCTAGCTCTATGATATGAAGAGCCTGTCCAGCCAATGACGGCTTGAGACTGGCTGCCACAGCTGTCAATCTATACGTCGTATAACTACTTAAAATCAAACTGATCAGAAAAATGACCACTTGCACAGGCATTAGCATGATAATAACTATCTAAAATGATACAAACCACCTTTGGGAAAAAATTATCTGACGTATACTGTGATTGTTTCGGTTGTCCATTTCCCCATCCACTAACATGGGGAGGCGGGCCTTGTGACCTATACTGGCACCTGCTGCCAGAGCGGCCATCTTAAAGTCGAGGTGAACCCGTTCATCACGTGCATCTGATTCCGTTTCAGACTGAAAACAAATTGAGAGGCAGACCATATACGGTGTCGATGATTTGATTTGACAATTCTGTCGACTGACTTTGGCATTGGTCAATCATGGCGTGTTCCACCCCCAAATCGAGTGGGATTCAGCCTGTTGTGGTGCTACGCGAGTGGGATCCACAGAGTACCAGGCAGCCAGCTGCTTCGTGCGGACCGAGCGGACAATCCGATGCATGGGTGCTGCCTGCCCGCCTGGAATCTCTGAGGGGCGACCCCTGACTACCATGCTCTCAAGCGCGCCATTCACGCTATTTCTGTAAAAACGATATTTCTGGAATGCGCGTTTTAACGAGCCAGTTACATTTCTTTGCATTCTTAGAGATTATAGTTTTTGTTTTTTGTTCATGTTTCATACAATTGGCCAAGTTAGTAGTTAGTTTATGGGATAGGAATTCTGCCACATGACAGGCACTAGGCGCCATTTTCTACTTCATTTGGAAGAGAAAATTATCCTGAAATGAAGATTTGATTGACATTGAAATTTGATAGTACTGGGTGACGTCAGCAAACTAGATTGCTGTTATCAATGAAATCTTGAAAAAAAAAATTGAACAACTTTTGATGTGAAAAAGTGTGAAAAACTAAAGAAATTATATTTTTGTGATTTTTTTTGGCATACATTATTAAATAGGTGCACTGCATACCGAGGTATTTCAACTAAAAGAAAAAGAAAAGTCATTTTTGGGTTCAGCTCGACTTTAAATGCAGCGGCTTCACTGAACGGGACCAGATCCTCAGTCCATCTCTCTAGTCGTTCTATAGACCAAATCACCGTGACGTCACCATGTAAACAAATTTACTTCCGGGTACCACTTGGGGAAGGCGGCAGGTTTAAATGTGCGTGTTGTCAAATAAATGCTGTCAAACCCTCTCGTTGTTTTCGGCCGACTACTTTCAATTTAAATGGTTAAACGGTTGGTAAACATGCTTGTCCGACGTATCTAGCCTTTCTTCTGTGTTTGTTTTATGTAGTGTTAGCTAGCTAATAACGTTTGTTAGTCTGTCAAACTCGCTGTTTTTTTGCAGACTCGTAACCTCGCGTCACCAGGCTCTTCTCGGCGAGAGCAGAGTCGTTAACGTTACAGACAGAGCTACCGACGCCACGTTAATTTAATTTAGCGTCAAGTCTGGTCCAACAGGTAAATAAGCTAGTCTGGTCTCCACTAACGTTAGTGAAAGTGTTGTTATGAATGATATTAAACAACAACACAACACGAACGAACCATTTTTGTCTTCTTTGTCTGTTTTTGTCTTCAACATGTCAGTTTGTGCCGTTCACCGCCATTATAATGTGTGGACCCAGGGGTACCCGGAAGTAAATGTAAACATCCCGGTGATTTGGTCTATTGCAACATCAGTGCACAGCAAAACCGCCATTTTGGAGAGAAAGGGCTATTTCTGATTGGCTGTCATTGATCTGGGTTCTGGCACAAGGAGGTGTTTTTTCAGGCCAAAATGGCGGCGGCACTGTTTAAAAAACAAAGTACCAATTTCAACTGTTGCCCTTCTAGACTCTTTGATACAGCTGGCGGAAGTGACGTCAGGCGTTGTTGACGCCGCCAGGGGCATCCTGGGAAAAGTTTTAATCGGACGCCATATTGCTCTCAGTAGAGGGAGAGAAAGAGACTGTCGCTAATAAACAAACGCTTCACGGATAAGTTTCATCTTCAATGGGTAAGAACAGTCTGTTATAACTTATCTCTGCCACAGACTTGAGAGCGTCCTTATTTCTCCGTCATATTTCTGAGAAGTAGCGTATATTACAACACAAGACAGGCTTGCCTGGCTAACCACCATTAGCTCGGGAGCTAACGGGGAGAGAGGTGTATTAAGCTAACTGCTAAAAGGCACTACATGGAGAGGACGTCACGCTGAACTCCGTTGGAAATCTCTCCGTTTTAAAGTGTCCGGCTAGGTGTCGACGAAGGTACATAGCTGCTAAAGTTAGAGTACGAATCTTCTATCAGTCACTATTCAATTCGCCATTGAAATAAAGTGCTGGTTGAGGGTCCAAGTAACGAGTGCTCCAGCCAGCCAATCAAATGCTCTGCGAGCACCTCTTCTTCCTACATCCTCCACAAAAACAGTCAGGCTCCTTTTCGTGCCTCGGGAAATAATAATAATACAATAATATTTGAAGGGCCTGTCACAAGGTGTGTGTGTGTGTGTGTGTGTGTGTGTGTGGGGGGGGGTGTGTGGGGGTGTGTGGTGGGGCGGGGGGGGGGGGTGGCACACAGGCGAGACTGCATTGTATGGAAATTAATTAGCAAGAAACCTGACAGTTTGGGGTGAGTATCAGAGGGTTATCGTGCATTCCTTTATAACTGGGAACTGGTAATCTCATCGTGCATTCCTTTATAACTGGGAACTGGTAATCTCATCGTGCATTCCTTTATAACTGGGAACTGGTAATCTCATCGTGCATTCCTTTATAACTGGGAACTGGTAATCTCATCGTGCATTCCTTTATAACTGGGAACTGGTAATGGCGCATTACTTTATCGCAAAATAACTGGGATGTTGAGGCTAAATGACGTCACATCCGTTTTGTTAGCATTCCATTTGCAGAAAACTTGAGCTGGGAAGTTCACTGTTCATTGGTCAGATCCAGTCGCTAGCCATTGTTAGCAATAACAGTTGACAACATGGCATTTTGCGCATACAGACACTGTAGCCTCATGTCCACACAGATAGATGTTATGCAGTGCTGTGTGTACAGCTGATTTAATGAGACACAAACAAAACAGAAGTGCTAAACAACATTACTACGATTATAACTACTGTTGTTGCGCGGCGCAGCCATCTTGGATTTTTGAGGTCGGGGCTGCTGAGGCTCCTACGAGTTTGGAATGGGAAATACCAGCTCTGGTGACGTCACCGTCCCAGCTCATGAGCTTTGAAGTCGTAAGATTACCAGTTCCCAGTTATAAAGGAATTCACGATAATCTTACGACTTCAAAGGTCATGAACTGGGACGGTGACGTCACCAGAGCTGGTATTTCCCATTCCAAACTCGTAGGAGCCTCAGCAGCCCCGACCTCAAAAATCCAAGATGGCTGCGCCGTCATCTGCTGTTTAATATAATCCCGAATTCCCGATAAACTTTTTCTTTTGTCATTAACCTTAACCACAGGTGGGTCGCAGGAGATTTTGTTTGGGTCTTGGGTTTTATAAGGGCACTCTGCCTACCTGGCTCCTACTAGAGACATTACTTAGTATTTGGTAATCAATTCTTTCTTAACATTAGGTACCACATTCTTAATACCATTAGGTCAGCCACGACCTACTGACTGGACAACAGAGTGTGTTCAGAGTAGGGCTGTGAATCTTCACTGGCCTCACGATTCGATTCGATTACGATTCAGAGGGCTACGATTCGATAACGATTATCGATGCATCTTAAATCGATGCATCACTTTTTTTCCCGAATACATGATTTTTTTTCTCACTGTGTGGCTACTTTTAAAATAAAAGTGCATTTAGAATTGCATTGTATTATGATCCATAATTAAAATAAACAACTGCATGTACTTCCATTATATTTTATTTGATTATATATTAAAAAAAAATGTAATAATCGATTTTTGACATTTGTGAATCGATGCAGAATCGTGCAGGTCCGCATCGTGATGCATCTTATAATCGATTATTTTTGACACCTAGTTCAGACAGAGGCTCCGGCAGCTCTCCTGCACTAAAGAGCGTTACAGGAGGTATTTTGTGCCCACTGCAATTAGCATAAGTCGCGTACATGCAGGGAGAGCAGACTCCTCCTTTCACTCCCTCTCTCCTCCACACCCCTCCCATAGATACATGCAGGGAGAGCAGACTCCTCCTTTCACTCCCTCTCCCTCTCTCTCCTCCACACCCCTCCCATAGATACATGCAGGGAGAGCAGACTCCTCCTTTCACTCCCTCTCTCCTCCACACCCCTCCCATAGATACATGCAGGGAGAGCAGACTCCTCCTTTCACTCCCTCTCTCCTCCACACCCCTCCCATAGATACATGCAGGGAGAGCAGACTCCTCCTTTCACTCCCTCTCCCTCTCTCCTCCACACCCCTCTCATAGATACATGCAGGGAGAGCAGACTCCTCCTTTCACTCCCTCTCCCTCTCTCCTCCACACCCCTCCCATAGATACATGCAGGGAGAGCAGACTCCTCCTTTCACTCCCTCTCCCTCTCTCCTCCACACCCCTCCTCCCATAGATACATGCAGGGAGAGCAGACTCCTCCTTTCTCTCCCTCTCCCTCTCTCCTCCACACCCCTCCTCCCATAGATACATGCAGGGAGAGCAGACTCCTCCTTTCACTCCCTCTCCCTCTCTCCTCCACACCCCTCCTCCCATAGATACATGCAGGGAGAGCAGACTCCTCCTTTCACTCCCTCTCCCTCTCTCCTCCACACCCCTCCTCCCATAGATACATGCAGGGAGAGCAGACTCCTCCTTTCACTCCCTCTCCCTCTCTCCTCCACACCCCTCCTCCCATAGATACATGCAGGGAGAGCAGACTCCTCCTTTCACTCCCTCTCTCCTCCACACCCCTCCTCCCATAGATACATGCAGGGAGAGCAGACTCCTCCTTTCTCTCCCTCTCCCTCTCTCCTCCACACCCCTCCCATATATACATGCAGGGAGAGCAGACTCCTCCTTTCTCTCCCTCTCCCTCTCTCCTCCACACCCCTCCCATAGATACATGCAGGGAGAGCAGACTCCTCCTTTCACTCCCTCTCCCTCTCTCCTCCACACCCCTCCTCCCATAGATACATGCAGGGAGAGCAGACTCCTCCTTTCACTCCCTCTCCCTCTCTCCTCCACACCCCTCTCATAGATACATGCAGGGAGAGCAGACTCCTCCTTTCACTCCCTCTCCCTCTCTCCTCCACACCCCTCCCATAGATACATGCAGGGAGAGGAGACTCCTCCTTTCACTCCCTCTCCCTCTCTCTCCTCCACACCCCTCCCATAGATACATGCAGGGAGAGCAGACTCCTCCTTTCACTCCCTCTCTCCTCCACACCCCTCCCATAGATACATGCAGGGAGAGCAGACTCCTCCTTTCACTCCCTCTCCCTCTCTCCTCCACACCCCTCTCATAGATACATGCAGGGAGAGCAGACTCCTCCTTTCACTCCCTCTCCCTCTCTCTCCTCCACACCCCTCCCATAGATACATGCAGGGAGAGCAGACTCCTCCTTTCACTCCCTCTCCCTCTCTCTCCTCCACACCCCTCCTCTCATAGATACATGCAGGGAGAGCAGACTCCTCCTTTCACTCCCTCTCCCTCTCTCCTCCACACCCCTCACATAGATAGATACATGCAGGGAGAGCAGACTCCTCCTTTCACTCCCTCTCCCTCTCTCCTCCACACCCCTCCCATAGATACATGCAGGGAGAGCAGACTCCTCCTTTCACTCCCTCTCCCTCTCTCCTCCACACCCCTCACATAGATACTAGGGGTGTCAAAAATAATCGATTATAAGATGCATCGCGATGCGGACGTGCACGATTCTGCATCGATTAACAAATATCAAAAATCGATTATTAAAAAAAAAAAAAAAAACTTTTTTTTTTTTTTTTTTTTAATCAAATAAAATAGAATGTAAGTACATGCAGTTGTTTATTTTAATTATGGATCATAATACAATGCAATTCCAAATGCACTTTTATTTTAAAAGTAGCCACACAGTGAGAAAAAAGAAAGTGAGAAAAAATAAATCATGTATTGCGGAAAAAGTGATGCATCGATTTGCGATGCATCGTGATGCATCGTTTAATCGAATCGAATCGAATCGTTGACAGATGAATCGTAATCGAATCGAATCGTGAGGCCAGTGAAGATTCACAGCCCTAATAGATACATGCAGGGAGAGCAGACTCCTCCTTTCACTCCCTCTCCCTCTCTCCTCCACACCCCTCCTCCCATAGATACATGCAGGGAGAGCAGACTCCTCCTTTCACTCCCTCTCTCCTCCACACCCCTCACATAGATACATGCAGGGAGAGCAGACTCCTCCTTTCACTCCCTCTCCCTCTCTCCTCCACACCCCTCCTCACATAGATACATGCAGGGAGAGCAGACTCCTCCTTTCACTCCCTCTCCCTCTCCTCCACACCCCTCACATAGATACATGCAGGGAGAGCAGACTCCTCCTTTCACTCCCTCTCCTCCACACCCCTCACATAGTTACATGCAGGGAGAGCAGACTCCTCCTTTCACTCCCTCTCCCTCTCTCCTCCACACCCCTCCCATAGATACATGCAGGGAGAGCAGACTCCTCCTTTCACTCCCTCTCCCTCTCTCCTCCACACCCCTCCTCCCATAGATACATGCAGGGAGAGCAGACTCCTCCTTTCACTCCCTCTCCCTCTCTCCTCCACACCCCTCCTCCCATAGATACATGCAGGGAGAGCAGACTCCTCCTTTCACTCCCTCTCCCTCTCTCCTCCACACCCCTCCCATAGATACATGCAGGGAGAGCAGACTCCTCCTTTCACTCCCTCTCCCTCTCTCCTCCTCACCCCTCCTCCCATAGATACATGCAGGGAGAGCAGACTCCTCCTTTCACTCCCTCTCCCTCTCTCCTCCACACCCCTCCCATAGATACATGCAGGGAGAGCAGACTCCTCCTTTCACTCCCTCTCCCTCTCTCCTCCACACCCCTCCTCCCATAGATACATGCAGGGAGAGCAGACTCCTCCTTTCACTCCCTCTCCCTCTCTCCTCCACACCCCTCACATAGATACACTGGTGAACCCTCATTTCATCATTGCTGTTGCTGTATGTCACTTAATTTATAATTATAATGATGTTGCACAATGTCCATTTTGGCCACATAGAACATGTGTGCTTGCTACAGCTGTAAATTACAGGTGCAATTTCTTTTCTTATCTTATTTTATTTAACTTTATTGTAGATAGGATAACTTAAAGGCTGTGCTTTCTTGGCATGTTTCTGACATGGTATCTATAGCTGTGTTTCCATTACAGTTTTTCGCAAAATAATTGCGATATTTCTGCAACTTCGACAATGTACAATTGCGACTTGTAGGCGTTTCCATTGAAGTTGAGTTTGAGTGATTCCCCGTTGCAGCAGCTGCCACAGTGATTACGCACGGGGATCTGCCCCATATCCCGTCCCCTGCATGCTCAAATCCAACCAATGGTCAATGCAAATCACAACATGAAGTTACAACGCATATAAACGAGCCTGATTATCAATTCAAAAGAAAATGAGTGTCAACATATTGCTGGCTGCAGTGAATGCAGTGAGCGCGAGAGGCAGAGGAAAAAAGGTAGCCTACAACTGCGCGCACACAGACAGGCAGCCTGTCACCATGGACCGTTTCTGTCATTAAACATGATCTATTTTCCCCAGCTCCGCTTTTGCACAACACTCGTCTTTCTGCTAGGTAGCGTTGCTTAAAAGTTTTCCACTTGCTGCGGAGGTTTTGCCACGGCGTATCGAACCCTTTCTCCCTCATTTCCTTTCATTTTCCAAAGGAGAAGATGGGTCACATGACATGCAAATGCGAAAAATGCGTTTCCATTACACTTTTGCGATAAACTGCTATATCGACACGTCTGAAAAACCACCTCATGAGAGCGCAAAAACCTTTTGCGATATTTGGGAGGTTTTTCGAAATTTACGTGTTTCCATTACCCACTTTCTATTGCGATATTTAGATTTTGCGCATTTCTGATGGTAATGGAAACACGACTTATGTCATTTTTCACCATTTTGTGACTGTCAAGAAAATAATCGATAATGAAAAAATCATTAGCTGCAGCCCTAATTTTATTCGGATCGTGCACCTAGAGCATAACTGTCTGTTCTTGGCTGTATCTCCTCAGACGCCATGGCCAGCCCAGGGAAAGACAACTATAGGATGAAGAGCTATAAGAACAAAGCGCTGAATCCTCAGGAGATGCGTCGCCGGAGAGAAGAAGAAGGAATCCAGCTACGCAAACAGAAAAGAGAGGAGCAGGTAAACGCTTCCTCAACTCATACTAAGACAGAGGTGCAAACAGAAAAGAGAGGAGCAGGTAAACGCTTCCTCAACTCATACTAAGACAGAGGTGCAAACAGAAAAGAGAGGAGCAGGTAAACGCTTCCTCAACTCATACTAAGACAGAGGTGCAAACAGAAAAGAGAGGAGCAGGTAAACGCTTCCTCAACTCATACTAAGACAGAGGTGCAAACAGAAAAGAGAGGAGCAGGTAAACGCTTCCTCAACTCATACTAAGACAGAGGTGCAAACAGAAAAGAGAGGAGCAGGTAAACGCTTCCTCAACTCATACTAAGACAGAGGTGCAAACAGAAAAGAGAGGAGCAGGTAAACGCTTCCTCAACTCATACTAAGACAGAGGTGCAAACAGAAAAGAGAGGAGCAGGTAAACGCTTCCTCAACTCGTACTAAGACAGAGGTGCAAACAGAAAAGAGAGGAGCAGGTAAACGCTTCCTCAACTCATACTAAGACAGAGGTGCAAACAGAAAAGAGAGGAGCAGGTAAACGCTTCCTCAACTCATACTAAGACAGAGGTGCAAACAGAAAAGAGAGGAGCAGGTAAACGCTTCCTCAACTCATACTAAGACAGAGGTGCAAACAGAAAAGAGAGGAGCAGGTAAACGCTTCCTCAACTCGTACTAAGACAGAGGTGCAAACAGAAAAGAGAGGAGCAGGTAAACGCTTCCTCAACTCGTACTAAGACAGAGGTGCAAACAGAAAAGAGAGGAGCAGGTAAACGCTTCCTCAACTCATACTAAGACAGAGGTGCAAACAGAAAAGAGAGGAGCAGGTAAACGCTTCCTCAACTCATACTAAGACAGAGGTGCAAACAGAAAAGAGAGGAGCAGGTAAACGCTTCCTCAACTCATACTAAGACAGAGGTGCAAACAGAAAAGAGAGGAGCAGGTAAACGCTTCCTCAACTCATACTAAGACAGAGGTGCAAACAGAAAAGAGAGGAGCAGGTAAACGCTTCCTCAACTCATACTAAGACAGAGGTGCAAACAGAAAAGAGAGGAGCAGGTAAACGCTTCCTCAACTCATACTAAGACAGAGGTGCAAACAGAAAAGAGAGGAGCAGGTAAACGCTTCCTCAACTCATACTAAGACAGAGGTGCAAACAGAAAAGAGAGGAGCAGGTAAACGCTTCCTCAACTCATACTAAGACAGAGGTGCAAACAGAAAAGAGAGGAGCAGGTAAACGCTTCCTCAACTCATACTAAGACAGAGGTGCAAACAGAAAAGAGAGGAGCAGGTAAACGCTTCCTCAACTCATACTAAGACAGAGGTGCAAACAGAAAAGAGAGGAGCAGGTAAACGCTTCCTCAACTCATACTAAGACAGAGGTGCAAACAGAAAAGAGAGGAGCAGGTAAACGCTTCCTCAACTCATACTAAGACAGAGGTGCAAACAGAAAAGAGAGGAGCAGGTAAACGCTTCCTCAACTCATACTAAGACAGAGGTGCAAACAGAAAAGAGAGGAGCAGGTAAACGCTTCCTCAACTCATACTAAGACAGAGGTGCAAACAGAAAAGAGAGGAGCAGGTAAACGCTTCCTCAACTCATACTAAGACAGAGGTGCAAACAGAAAAGAGAGGAGCAGGTAAACGCTTCCTCAACTCATACTAAGACAGAGGTGCAAACAGAAAAGAGAGGAGCAGGTAAACGCTTCCTCAACTCATACTAAGACAGAGGTGCAAACAGAAAAGAGAGGAGCAGGTAAACGCTTCCTCAACTCATACTAAGACAGAGGTGCAAACAGAAAAGAGAGGAGCAGGTAAACGCTTCCTCAACTCGTACTAAGACAGAGGTGCAAACAGAAAAGAGAGGAGCAGGTAAACGCTTCCTCAACTCGTACTAAGACAGAGGTGCAAACAGAAAAGAGAGGAGCAGGTAAACGCTTCCTCAACTCATACTAAGACAGAGGTGCAAACAGAAAAGAGAGGAGCAGGTAAACGCTTCCTCAACTCATACTAAGACAGAGGTGCAAACAGAAAAGAGAGGAGCAGGTAAACGCTTCCTCAACTCATACTAAGACAGAGGTGCAAACAGAAAAGAGAGGAGCAGGTAAACGCTTCCTCAACTCATACTAAGACAGAGGTGCAAACAGAAAAGAGAGGAGCAGGTAAACGCTTCCTCAACTCGTACTAAGACAGAGGTGCAAACAGAAAAGAGAGGAGCAGGTAAACGCTTCCTCAACTCATACTAAGACAGAGGTGCAAACAGAAAAGAGAGGAGCAGGTAAACGCTTCCTCAACTCATACTAAGACAGAGGTGCAAACAGAAAAGAGAGGAGCAGGTAAACGCTTCCTCAACTCATACTAAGACAGAGGTGCAAACAGAAAAGAGAGGAGCAGGTAAACGCTTCCTCAACTCATACTAAGACAGAGGTGCAAACAGAAAAGAGAGGAGCAGGTAAACGCTTCCTCAACTCATACTAAGACAGAGGTGCAAACAGAAAAGAGAGGAGCAGGTAAACGCTTCCTCAACTCGTACTAAGACAGAGGTGCAAACAGAAAAGAGAGGAGCAGGTAAACGCTTCCTCAACTCGTACTAAGACAGAGGTGCAAACAGAAAAGAGAGGAGCAGGTAAACGCTTCCTCAACTCATACTAAGACAGAGGTGCAAACAGAAAAGAGAGGAGCAGGTAAACGCTTCCTCAACTCATACTAAGACAGAGGTGCAAACAGAAAAGAGAGGAGCAGGTAAACGCTTCCTCAACTCATACTAAGACAGAGGTGCAAACAGAAAAGAGAGGAGCAGGTAAACGCTTCCTCAACTCATACTAAGACAGAGGTGCAAACAGAAAAGAGAGGAGCAGGTAAACGCTTCCTCAACTCATACTAAGACAGAGGTGCAAACAGAAAAGAGAGGAGCAGGTAAACGCTTCCTCAACTCATACTAAGACAGAGGTGCAAACAGAAAAGAGAGGAGCAGGTAAACGCTTCCTCAACTCATACTAAGACAGAGGTGCAAACAGAAAAGAGAGGAGCAGGTAAACGCTTCCTCAACTCGTACTAAGACAGAGGTGCAAACAGAAAAGAGAGGAGCAGGTAAACGCTTCCTCAACTCATACTAAGACAGAGGTGCAAACAGAAAAGAGAGGAGCAGGTAAACGCTTCCTCAACTCATACTAAGACAGAGGTGCAAACAGAAAAGAGAGGAGCAGGTAAACGCTTCCTCAACTCATACTAAGACAGAGGTGCAAACAGAAAAGAGAGGAGCAGGTAAACGCTTCCTCAACTCGTACTAAGACAGAGGTGCAAACAGAAAAGAGAGGAGCAGGTAAACGCTTCCTCAACTCATGCATTTATTTTCTATTCAACATATATCTTGTAGACATTGTTACCTCCTGTCTACATTGCACTTCTATTGAATTGAAAATAAATCTAAAATTCAAGATCACAAAGTACATTTATTTGCATTCATTTGATTCCCAATCACGACCCACTGGTAAGAATGATTAATATCTAATTAAAAATGCTTTGAAATGAAAAATAATGGCATTTTAAACATGCGATACAAAGATGCGATTAATCGCGATTAACTATAGTTAATCGCAAGATTAATCGTGATTAAGAAAGTTTATCGTTTGACAGCCCTAATATATACCGTATATATATATATAATATAAATTAATCGTTTGACAGCCCTAATATATATATATATATATATATATATATATATATAATAATTTTTTTTAGAACTCATCCGCGCCAGTTGAATAGCCCTGGGTGTATATAAAGTAACTATGAAAGAGATCATAAACTCAAGTAGCCTACCTATAGGCCCTATAGGTAGGCTACTTGAGTCTATGATCTCTCTAACCCTAATGATCTCATCGCATGACATTGATGTGTACATGTTGGAAGCAAATTTCAGAAAAATCGACCTTGGTCCGAAAAAATAAACGCCGCAATAACACTCAGCGAAACTTCGCCGTTGGTATGCACGGTTGCATTGACTGATATAGGTTCGGAAAATATTATTGACGTGCAAATTAATAGCACGGAAAAAAAACGCTCCCGATGTGTAAGGACGTTAATCGAGTGTAATGTCTGATAAAACGTTGCAAATGACACTGGCGTATGCCATAGGGTTGGGCGGCCACTAGGGGTGCTCCGATCCGGCTAAGCCACGATCCAATTCCGATTCCTGGGGTCACGATCCGATTCCAGAATCGATTCTCAATTCCAACGATTCTCGATTCCAGAATCTAGAATCGATTCTCAATTATGTAGTTTTATATTGCGTTAACACACAAAGGTGAAATCTAAGACAAAAAATGACAAATGTATTAATGCTGAACTTCAAATTCAACTTCTGAAGTATTACAGTCAGGGCCTAAATTCATTTTGCAAACTAGGGGGGAATTCCCCCCTTATGTTCTTCAGATAAGATGGATTTATAGGCTGGGGGGGATCTGTAGACTTTGAGAAGGATTTATAGATTTTGGGGGGAATACATTAACCAGAGTTCTTAAGTGCAAGAGGTGGTGGCACCGTGGCAGTACAGTACACAAATGACATGAACATTTGGACACTTATTCAGCCGGTATCTTGCATGTTGCGTTCAGGTGCACTGATTTTATTTTTTATTTTTTTTACAATACGAAGAAGAATCGATTCTTGGGAGTTTGGAATCGATCCAGGAATCGTGGCATTAAGAATCGCAATCCTTTCAAGAATCAATTTTTTTGGAGCACCCCTAGCGGCCACCGTCGGCCGATCAACCAACGATCAACCCCCCCCCCCCCCCCCCCCCCCCCCCCGCAACAACAAACAAACAAAAAACTCTGTGCTCTGTTCCCACAGCTGTTCAAGAGGAGGAATGTGTGTGTACCCTCAAATGAAGAGTCCATGCTGGAATGTCCCATCCAGGATCCAGACATCAGCTCCACTGTACCTGCTGCAGGTGTAAGTGTCACAACTGCATCTCCACATTGACGCTTCTATTTTTAAGGACTGTGCATGTGAGTTTTAAATATTGATGTACTCTACCTGCAATTTTCTTTTATATTTGTACATGTTTCTCTGTAGGAAGGGGTTATTACTCCAGATATGATTCAGATGATCTTCTCAGATGACTCAGACCAGCAGCTAATTGCCACACAGAAATTCAGGAAATTACTCTCCAAAGGTTTGTTGTGCATCTCTCTTAAAACAAGTGTTTACAGGGATTGAGTTCTAAGTACAAATCAGACATGAACTGCGATTTCTCAAACAGTACAAAACAGGGGGCGGCTGTAGCTCAGGAGGTAGAGCGGGTTGTCCACTAATCGCTTTGGTTAAAAGAGGTCGGTGGTTCGATTCCCCCCTCCTCCACTCTACATGTCAAAGTGTCCTTGGGCAAGATACTGAACCCCTGATTGCTCCTGATGGTGTGCAGGCACCCTGCGTGGTAGCCTGCCACCATCGGTGTATGAATGGGTGGATGTACCTACTGATTGTAAAGCGCTTTGGATAAAAGCGCTATATAAATGCAGGCCATTTACCATTTACAAAAGATAAATTAAAGCAGAATTGAGATGATAGAGTCCTAAAAGTGGTGACTTGTTTAAATGGAGTGTCTAACTTAAAGTATGAAGTTGCAGTGAGAGTTCAACTAGGGAATGGTTTCATATTGAACTGCTGTTTAAAAGCAACGGCCGTTGCCCCCAGAAGCTGTAGGAGCGGAAACCTGATCCCTCGTATAGTTATACGTCATGTCAATTCGATTCTGACTGAGGACGACCTGGCATGTTAACTCGCTAGCTAGCTGTTAGCTATGTTAGCTAAGCCCGCTGCCTGCTGCTGTAACCACTTCACCGGGCTCAAAACGCCACTGAGTGAGCAAAGGTTTCGCTGTTCACCACCTTGAGTCACGCTCTTTCCAATAGGGGCATCAGCTTTGAAACCCGTTGGCCGGTTGTTGTTGATAATAAAGTAGTCTCGCTTGCCAGACACACTCCGTTTCGCGCTGTACCCGTGCAGGAGAGAGTGCTGTTACTCTCACTCTGGACTAGCGGTAAAAAAAAAAAAGGCTCTGTTACCTACCTACCTTACAACCATCCATCGAAAGTACCAAGCAGGCCTGCTTTATTGCACCAAGTCTCCGTCAAAATGTCAAATTGTTAGCGTGTAGCAACGAGCTAGCATTGTTGTTTCACAGCGGCGGAGGCGTTAGAGAGCGACAACGCAGGGAGCGGAAGGCAAATCGCTTTCTGAGACGACTTAATGGTCAGAGCCAATAGCAGAGCTTGCAGGGAGCGGAAAGGGATTTTCTTCCGCTTGCCGACTGAAATAGTCGACCAATGGCAGAGCTTATACCAGCCAAGCTAAGCTAACGTTACGTGGGTTTGCCGGCTGTAGACAGAGAGTATTGAAGGCAAGAGACAAAACTCTTGTGCTTTTTTGACAGCAGCGCTGCAGCCATGATGTTGCATTGGAACAAGCTATTAGCCTTTGCTTCTAATTAGTAGGGGTGGGGGGAAAAATCGATACACCATAGTATCGCGATATTTTGCCTGACGATATTGTATCGATATTTGGACACCAAAGTATCGATATTGATTAAAAAAAAGTGGCCACATGCCATGCCAGGCCGCCGGGCTGCTATAAACTTTAGTTCCAAGGCCAGCAGTAAACAAACGGTAGCATATTTTCATTTTGTTTTAACACGTTGACTGCCACTGACGTATATATACGTAAAAAAAAATCCAGCGGTTCACTGCCATTGACGTATTAATACGTCAAAAAAATTGTTTTTTTTTTTTTTGACGGTGCTACGTGGATCAATGCCCCCCGCGTCTCCTATGGAGATATTGGAAGTATTGAATGTGTATAATCTATTTTACCGACCAGCTAGGTGGCGACGGTGCCCTCCCGACAGAGAGAAAGTCAACCAAAAGCAGCCGCCTCCCGCGGCTGCTTCCTCCATTCTCAAGGAAATGGCTTGCCGATTTTACAGTCATCAGTCACCAGACTCGCCGCTCTCGGGCCGCGCCAGCAGCAGCACACGGGGGATTGCAAATTTGCATAAGCCTAGAGTCGCACGGGGCTTCATCGGGGCTCTCAAACCCAAGAGACGAGTGAGACCTATCCACACTCGCTGCCAGGGAGGGAGGCTGCTCAAACTCGCTGCCAGGGAGGGAGGCTGCTCGAACTCGCTGCAGCAGCAGCAGCAGCAGACCACTCGCTTGTGACAAACGCAGGCTGAAAGCCACTAGACACGCCCACGGAGGGAGGAGTTGAAGGAGAGGGCGTTCGGAACTATATTGTTTGGATGTCTGATCTCTCACTGATGCCAAAAATAAATGGTTAAAGTGACTGTTCTGCCTGTTTGATTGAATTTCACAAAACTGCGATTATCTCAGCTTTCACTCTCAGACAGCTGAAACCATGCTGTACTCAACGGCTAATATCTACATAACTACTAACTCTACAAACTAACTCTTTTAGACAGAGAAAGCACACATTCTATTAGTACTTTTCTGAACTTTGTGTTCACAAACTCCAAGCAGAAAAGAATCCTCGGCTCTTTTAAAATGAGCCAGAATCCTCAAAAAACGGCCTGGCAGAAGCTACCTACAGCAAAAAAAAAACGGCTGGCAGTCAATGTGTTAACAGTAACAGTTTTGTCATAACAGTAATTTACAAATTCCCCAGTTACTGAATGGGCTGCACAAGATGTTTTGTGCAAGTGAAGTGAAATAGACCACTCGCACAACTCCACTACTTCCTGAAATGAGTAGGGCAGCTTGGTTTCCTGTCCTACACTATTGGATGAACTGATTAATGTCAGGTGTGCCTGACTGCTGCAGTCACAACAACAGTGATCAGGCACACCTGACATTAATCAGTTCATCCAATAGTGTAGGACAGGAAACCAAGCTGCCCTACTCATTTCAGGAAGTAGTGGAGTTGTGCAAGTAGTCTATTGCATTGTTCAAAAACGACCCAAGTAGTCCACACACACATCCAGTTAAGGTGGACTGTAAGTAGACTGTCTACTTGACAATGTTGCTGCAATAAAATGGTTGAAGTCAGATGTACAGACTGGAAAATTGTTCTTATATAAACCAGATGTTGACAAGGTTTTCCTTTGGGGACATCATTTGCAGTTGAAAAAGTAAGAAATCGCAATATATCGAAATATCTCAATATATCGCAATATCGCAATACTATCGTATCGTGACTCAAGTATCGTTTTAGTATCGTATCGTGGGCATCTGGTGATTCCCACCCCTACTAATTAGACCTGCACGATATGAGGAAAATCTGCGATGTGCGATAACATTGTTCAATATAGCGATGACGATACGACTTGCGATAAATAAACAAATATTAAAGTATGCATATTATCTATGCAGTTCCTATGTCTTTCTGCTTTAATAATGCTAACATAGACCCCAAACATAGCCTATGCCCACTGAATAAAGAAATGAAATACACACTGACTCTAGCTGAAACGACACACAGCGTGTTTGGGCTTTGGCAGAGGGGAGGAGCGCACTGTTGCAAGGGAAAGGTGTACGCTGGATTTACAACGCAAGACAAAATGATCAGATGCTGAGTGGGAATGCACGACGCATGTAAATAAAACCACTTTTGCTATTCATTGCGTTTCAGGCAGTCTTTGCGACGTGTTTATTGCGCATGTTCATATTGCGATGACGATGAAAATACGATTAATTGTGCGGCCCTAGTTCTAATGCAAGATATTTGGCGCAGAATCAGATGAGGTGCGATTCCCGTATACAGCCTGTTTTAGAACTTTGAAATAGAACCTCAACTGTTATACAGGTCGAACAACTGACCGGCGGGGAGGCTTTAAAGCTTTGCTACTTTGAATTAGAGGTTCGCATTGAATGACAGACTAGCCTTGTCCTTCTCTTCTCTGCAGAGCCCAACCCCCCCATAGACGAGGTCATCTCCACTCCTGGGGTTGTGAATCGCTTTGTGGAGTTCCTCAAGAGGAGTGAAAACTGCACACTTCAGGTATGGGTGACGGTTTTGAAAAAAGTAAACACTGTATTCATAACCCGATAACGGCCATAAACGGATAAAGCTGTTTACATGACCATTTGAATAATCAGGTAACTCCAGAAAGCCGCTAATAAACTGTTTATTGTCTGCATGTAAACGCACTCAATGTTGGCCTCTAGGGGTGTCACGATACACTCAGTTCACGATACGATACGTATCACGATAACGATACGATACGATACGATTTTAACAATATTTTCTTAAACTTGAATAATGACAAGAAAAGTAGTATTTTATTTGAAATGCACAAATACAAAACATGCTGTTGTGGGAAATTGTTATTACAATAACAACTAGAAAAAACATGAGATTGGAGATAAGGCTTATCTTGAAATAGAATGAGTTACACCGTCACTTAGATTTACTTTGAACTAAAAGGTTTCTCAGCAGTATAAATTCTCATTATGCATCTTCAGTTTTTCTTCAAACTCAAACAACAAGACTTTTCTTAGTCTATTTTTTATGCATCTTCAGTTTTTCCTGTCAAGTAAACAGTTTTGCCAGAAACTCAATTGAATGGTTTCTCTCCTGTATAACTTCTCATGTGTCTCTTCAGAGACTTGTTCAACTGAACTACTTTCCACACATTGAACTTCAACAAACAAAGACGTTTCTTAGTGTATTTTTGGAGGGGAAAAAAAAAAATCGCGATATGAGATTTCATCTCAACGATACATATCGTGACGTTTTACTATCGCGAAATTTCGTGAGACGATATATTGTGACACCCCTATTGGCCTCTGGATGTGACTTTGAAATGCCCCATCTGTGTGCGCTCGTCAGTTTGAGGCAGCCTGGGCGCTCACCAACATCGCCTCCGGTACCTTCCTGCACACCAAGGTGGTCATCGAAACGGGAGCCGTGCCCATCTTCATCGAGCTGCTCAACTCCGACTACGAGGACGTCCAGGAACAGGTGAGCACAAACAAGCTGGAGATGTTTTCCACTCAGTGTATTTATTCAATTCTCCGTGGAAGTAAGCCTGGGCAATATATTAGCCTGATATCCCACTGAATTGTCAAACTTGTTACACATCCATTTCCATCTTCTAGTCTCAGATTGCCCTCTGATGAGCAATTTCCATGCGGGGAATCCCCCGGGGGAATTCCATTTTCCCGTGGAAACCAGGGGCCGTATTCATAAAGATTCCTAGTACCGTAAATTTCGGACTATAAGCCGCGGCTTTTTCCCCGTTTTTTGGCCGTTTTTGGCCCCTGCGGCTTATATAACGGTGCGGCTTATCTATGGATTTTTTCAGCAAAAAAATAAATAAAAAACAGAATTCTCTCTTCTTTAGCACTCTTTCTAACTATAAATCCACTTCTGTTTTAATTTCCTCTCTTGCCCTCTTTTCACCACACCGCGGACACTGTGTGCACTGTAAAAAAAAACACGGGTGGTGTTGTGTTATGTTGTTTTGTTGAAATGTTAATAAATGGGAGCTTCCTCAAACAGCCATCTCTTTCCCGACAATCCCCTCTGTGCACGAACCCTTACATATGGTAATTAAACATTAAAACACAAACACAAAAAAAAACATTAAAACACCCGCGGCTTATAGTCCGGTGCGGCTTATATATGTAACAAACAGTCAATTTTGCTGCTGCGGCTTATAGTCCGGTGCGGCTTATAGTGCGGAAATTACGGTACTAAGAGTTGCTCTCAGTGACGAAATTCGAAGAAAATTCTTAGAATTAGGACGTTTTCGAAGAATTTGCCTTAAAGTTAGGACTAGATCCTGGTAAAGATAAAAGTGACTCACAAAACATCTTAGCCCTTAAGAGAGCTCCTAAGGTGGAAAACTGATAAGAGGAGGGAGGAGGACTTTTAAGAGGCTTGAGAGTTTCTTTAGCAGAGGAGAAAATGGCAGAAAGACAGAGAGGTAGGATAAATATTCTCCTAACTCTGAATTGTGCTAACAGTAAGCATTGCTCCTCCGTCCAGTTAGGTTTTCCTGTTCTGCGTGTTTCCATTGCAATCAAGGACATTGATGACAGCTGAGTCAATTTCCCCTGAAATGACCAGCATGGCAAATAAACATATAGACGGTTTTAACTTGACAACAAAAACATTCTAAATTGAACCCACGCTCACTTCCTGTTGCAGTGTTTGCTATGGACATAAAAGAAAAAAAAACATTCAAGGGCAGGACTGACCATTCCGTGAAAACCGTCTATACAGCTGAGCGGCGAAAACAAAAGTAACGATGTCGAGTGAATATTTCTGCAGTTTGCCGAATGCTGAGAAAAAGGAAGTGCTGTGGTGGGGTTGCGCTCTGGTGAAAACCGTCTATAAATAAATATATTAACTGTCAGCATGTGAACACTGCACAAGTCTGTGTGTTCAAACATTTAGTAGCTACCGGTACTTTTAAAGTCTGGCTTACTTTATTGAATTAATTAATTTAATTTAATTTAATTTTTTATTTATTACTTACTAAATTCTATGAACGGTTTATTTCACTGTCCATTCTATCACTGAGTGTGTTTTTCTTTTTTTCTTTGTTGATCAACCAATCACAGCTCCTAAAATAATGAGTCATACCTAGCAACGGGGTCAACCACACCTCCTCACTAAGATAAAAGTTTCTGTCATTTCCTTCCTCAGAGTTGCTCTGAGAACTTTAAATCACTCCTAAGCTAAGACTCCTGGCTAGAAGTTTTTAGGCTAAGTTAGGAGCTCTCTGATACCGCTTTCAGACAGACACGGTTCTGGTTCTGGCTCTGGCTCCGTTCTGGAGTCTCAGAACCTTGGTGCTTTCTGGCGAACCAGCCCGTGTTCACACCAGTTTAAGCGGAACCAAAGTGGGAGGACATTATTCGGTAGTCCTTCTTCAGTTTTTTTTTTTTTTTTTAAGTTTATTAATTATTTGGTCTGGCGTTCGAGTGAACCCAGCCTTGGCCCTCTCTTCTGCAAGTTCGGCCTACGACTTGCTCTTTCTTGTACTGCTTTCTAGCTTTTCTTGAGATTCGGTAGATGCCCAAATCGCCACTAAACATTTGGTTTCCTCAGGAGACCACTGCAAATTATTTTTCTCCATGTTGTTGCTGCCTTCTTCTCCTTCCTGCTCATTTTCACAGCCTAGAATGAGACACGCCCACTGATGATGTCACGGTTCCCAAGGAAAACCAACTATTTTTTGGTTCCGCTGAGAACCAACTTTTCAGGTTCCGAACCAATTATTTTTTCAGTCTGAACGCGCCGGCCAGTTCAGATTAGGGGTCTGGAACCGGAACCGGCACGGAGCCCTGCCGGTGTGAAAGCCCTATGAGAGGATTCTCAGAATGTTTGTGCATACGGCCCCAGGCCTTTACAGACACTTCAGAGGCTAATTAAACCCGCAAACCAGCGCAATACACTGGGGGAACCCTGCATCAGAGCATTTTCTGGCCGTATCGATACAGTAGTAGTAGTAATCCGAAAAAAGCTGTACTAGGAACTAGGGATGTTCATCAATTATCGAAAATCGATAATTGATCGTTAAGGATTGGAATCGATCCTGTGGCATTTGGATCGATTTTGTTATTATAAAAAAAAAAAAAAAAAAATTGGACTAGGTTTGGGTGGAATTCGTTCCTCCTCGCCCCACTCCATTGCACAGCCGACTAACGTGAGGTGGAGCTTCATATAGTCTCTAGTTTTCTGGCTGGGCACGGGCCTTTGTGCCAACAAAACTGTTTTAAACATGGGGAATTCACACCGGCATGCGCCGGGGACAGCAGAGGGTTGGAGAGGAGACACATTGAAATAAAGAGTTCATTGAGGAGAACACGTTGTCTTTCGTATTTTCTGCCATAGGCATTCATTTTGTAAAAAAAATAAAAAAAAATGAAAATTTTCTAAGTATTAATATGATCGATAATTGATCGTTAATTTTCACCGATTATCGATTTTGGAAAATTTTCAAAATGAACATCCCTACTAGGAACTCTGAGTGTGGGAGTATGGGACATAATGTGATGAGTTGATGTGTTTCAGGCCGTCTGGGCGTTGGGGAACATCGCCGGAGACAACGCCGAGTGCAGAGACTACGTGCTCAACTGTGGCATCCTGCCTTCTCTACAACAGTAGGTGTCTTTCCCCTGTGCGTGTGTCGAGGGGGGGGGGACTTTCTGAACGTGTTGCATGTCAAATTAATGATATTAATTAATTAATTACGCATGCCCACAATAACAGTTGGATTTTCTTCATGCCTAGGCTGCTCGCCAAATCCAACCGTCTCACAATAACCCGGAATGCAGTGTGGGCTCTTTCCAACCTGTGCCGAGGAAAGAACCCGCCGCCAGAATTTGCCAAGGTCAGTTCCACTTTCCACACAAGCATATCCTGTCTGATCTCCAGCGTGTGTTGGCTTCCACACAAGCATATCCTGTCTGATCTCCAGCGTGTGTTGGCTTCCACACAAGCATATCCTGTAGGGCTGGGTTCAAAAAATCGATTCTCCGATTTTTTTATCGATTTTTATTTTAATCCTCGATTATCGATTCATATGTCCAGAGATCGATTTTTTTTTAATTATTATTATTTTATTTTTTTTATAAACAGGCTAAAATATTATGCTGTGTGTGGTAGTTGAAACATAGTTTCAAGTTGACGTTTATTTATGTTTGTAGTTGAAACAAAAACTATAAAAAATACTGTAAGCTACATGAATGGAAATGTTTGATCATTAATATCTACTTTTAGAAATTATATAGGCTGAAATCAAATCACTGTGCATAATTGTGAAAGTGTCTTTATTGACAGACGAAAAGGCTGTTATTTACCCTTTGTCACCACCTGGTGAGTAAATATATGTGTAACTAAAACCATTAAAATTGACAACCGGTCCGCAACTTTTTCCCCCCATGTATCTACTTGGCTGGTTGGGAACCCCTGTGTTACATAACTGGACAGTCATGTAATTCAGGGTACAGCTCAAAAAACACGTTTTGGTATCACTAACCAAATCAATATTGAAATTGATCGAATCGGAATCTAATCTAATCTAATCGAAATTAATCGATTCGCAACCTTGTGAATCGGAATCGAATCGATTCTTGAAATTTGAACCAATACCCAGCTCTAATATCCTGTCTGATCTCCAGCGTGTGTTGGGTTTACTCCTGGATTCAACGCTCTATCTGATTACAACCCAGCATACAGCGAATGAACGGCGGTGAAGGAAAAATGTTCTCTCTTTAAAGTCGTCGAAATGAACCCAACAAGTGGCAAGTAGCGCGAGGGTCGGAGACGTTTCAGAGGCTGAAAACAAATCTCGTCTTGATGACAGGGTTGAGAGGCGGTAATAAAAAATCTGCACACTGCCAGCTGCTCCCAAATATTTAATCGAGGCCACAAAAAGTGTGACGTTTCGGGCAAAGCCCTTCCTCAGACATGAATAAAGTGTAGGGACACACCCCTTAAGTACCCTCGCAGGGGTCACCTGACACATCATGTGATACATAGAAGAGTTAGAGTGCACTTGTTTGACCAGTATACACAATAATCAAATAGCAACTGGCAATATCAAAACTTAAATGTCTCAAAGGACAAGTAATATAACGGCAGTTTTCAGAACAACTTGAATATCACATAAACAAGGGTTATCAGGTATAAACCGTCATAATGAAATGTAATATTTAAGAAGAAAGTGTGATGCAACTATTGCGAGGTGGTCTCTACTACTTTGAAATTGTGGTGGTAGTAAAAAAGTATATGAAGATACCACAGCTGTGAAGAAAATGACAAGACAGAGAGGGTTGAGAGGCGGACCATATAGCGTGTCGATGATTTGATTTGACAATTCTGCGGACTGGTTTTGGCATTGGCCAATCCTGGTGTGTTCCGCCCCCAAATCGAGTGGGATTCAGCGTGTTGTCGTGCTACGCGAGTGGGATCCGCCGAGTACCAGGCAGCCAGCGGCTTCTGTGTGGAGCGGAGCGGACAATCCGATGCATGGGTGCTGTCCGTCCGCCTGAAATCTCCGAGGGGCGACCCCTGACAACCAGGCTCTCTGAGGCACGCGCCGGTTACGCTATTGCGGTAAATACAATATTCCTGGAATGCGAGTTTAACGAGCCAGTTACATTTCTTTGCATTCTTAGACATTACCGTTTGCTTTATTTTGTATGTTACATACAATTGGCCAAGTTAGTAGTTAGTTTATGGGCTAGAAATTGTGCCAGATTACAGGCACTAGGCGCCATTTTCTAGAGGCAATCCGATGCATGCCACTTGTTGGGTTAAAGAGAAAATTATCCTGAAATGAAGATTTGATTGACAGCTGCCATGTCGTGATATGATTGGTTGAAATGGGGTAGAAATTTGATAGTGCTAGGTGACGTCAGCAAACTGTAGATTACTGTTATGAATGCAATCTTGAAAAATGAACTTTTGATGTGAAAAAGTGTGAAGAACTAAAGGAATTAGATTTTTGTGATTTTTTTTTTGCCATACATTATTAAATAGGTGCACTGAATACCCAGGTATTTGAACTAAAATAAAAGAAGTCATTTTTGGGTTCAGCTCGACTTTAAAGTCGAGCTCCAGTCGAGCTCCAGTCATGTTATAAACGGATACACCAACTTTTTGGGAGTTTCATCCATTTGCCATATCGCCCATATATAACCAAGATACACAATACCTTTCCCATCACTCTCCATACAGTATACAGTGAGCTACAGTCGTCAAGTTAGTATCAACAGTGAATTGGGGGAAACGCTACAGCCGTTCAAAATCATCAAAAACACACATTTCTAACGGCGCCAAAAAGCCAAATGTACATGTTGTGACTCTGGTACTCGCCACGCGATGAAATAATAATCCAAAATGCAGAGAAACGCTCTTTTTTTTTAAGGTAAATAAATAGCCAGAACTACTTTATAAACATGGCCGCCAGGTGTGCAGCGGAAGTCGGTGTGGGGATTTACTACGAAAATGACGTTTGACGTAACTATGAATTATTATTTCATCTCGTGGTGAATACCCGAGTCACAACATGGACATAGAGCTTTTTGGCGCTGTTAGAAATGTGTGTTTTGAACGGCTGTACCGTTTCCTCCAATTCATTGGTGATACTACCTAACTACTACTACTACTTAGCTCACTGTATACTACAGTATACACTGTAACTTCCCAAAACTTGGCATATCCCTTTAAGATGTATATAAAATACTCTACTTTGAATAATAATTTGTGTCTGATTGGTTTTTCTGCAAAAAAGGTTAAATTCTCTTGTTAAAATCGTTAAGATGACTTCCCCTCCTTCTGCCTCTTTAAGAATTACCAAGCAACCATAACATAACTAGCCAATCACAGCATACAAACAAGCAACCATAACATAACTAGCCAATCACAGCATTCAAACAAGCAACCATAACATAACTAGCCAATCACAGCAGACAAAACACGGGCTCTAACTGCTGAATACTGGGCAGAGATTGGCTGCAGTATTTGTGATGTTACGAATGATGCTGGTAGAAAATGGCATTTTCAGTGAGCTCAGAGAAACCTTTGTGAAAACAGCCTTCTAGTGTCAAACTCTGCACAGACATCATTCTGCACAGTGAAGCTCAGACCTCCAACTGAATGAAGAATAAATAAAACATATTTTTTGACTTTAGGGGGTGTTTAATAATATAACGGTATTCTCTCTTCCATCCCCTGGTCCCTGGCTTGGCAGGTGTCTCCCTGTCTGAGCGTGCTGTCCAGGCTGCTGTTCAGCAGCGACGCGGACGTCCTGGCCGACGCCTGCTGGGCGCTGTCCTACCTGTCCGACGGCCCCAATGACAAGATCCAGACCGTCATCGATTCCGGGGTCTGCCGCCGCCTGGTGGAGCTGCTGATGTAAGGAGCTGTTCCACTCACTACCCTGTTGTTCCCAGAGGACAATCTATACGCAGGGGTCTCAAACTCACGGCCCGCGGGCCACATGCGGCCCGCCGGCGCCCCCGGTGTGGCCCGCGATGGAATAGCAAAAAAAAAAGAAAAAAGATGCCCACTGAATAAGTTTCCAAATGTTCATGTCGTTCTGGCCAATACTCCACTTCTGTTATATCTTATATCGTCTGTCCAGAAAAAAAAGTCACTTAAGCAACATCAGCCTTTCAGCCAACACAGAGGGCAGAGCGGATTACTGAGCTGTCAAGTGACATTTATGATCAGTTCTAATTCTAGCTGGAGTTCCAAGGGACAGTTGAAAATTAACACTGCCTAATTTAGTAATGTGCATTGTCCCTAAAAAAAGAAAACAAAATCCCTCAAATAAACAAATAAATTGTGAATGTAAAAAATAGATTGCCCCTCAAATAAATGCATAAATTGTTAATGTTGAGAATTCGAACGGTTGCATTTTTCTCTCTTTTTTTTTTAAATACATGAAGTGGCCCCCTTGCGACAAGACTGGACACTCAGCGGCCCCCCAGGTCATTTGAGTTTGAGACCCCTGATCTATAGAGTGCCGAAATCACACCCTCTTCCGGGTTAGGCTTATGAACCAAGGGATTTCATCCGCCGTTCATTTTTCCATCTACGTTTCGTAAAATGTTTATTGAAATAGTTTTACATTGGCAAACCAAGCGATTCAGCTATATTTAGAATTAGGTGAGACCATATATCATTTCACTCTCAGACCTAGTCTGACTCGACAGAAGCAGGCTGCAGGGATCAGCTCTTCCATTGGCTCCAACCATTTCAGGGAAAACCCTTTCCGCTCCCCGCGTGTCCGCTCTCAAATGCCTCCGCCGCTGTGAAACAACAACGCTAGCTAGCAAGCTAGCAACCTACACGCTGAAAATGGCAAGTTTTGATGAGGATTTGGATTGTGCAATAAAGCAGGCCTGCTTGCTGCTTTCAGGGGATGGTTGTCGATGACCGAGCATCCCCCCCTCTTCCCCCACGATACCAGAATGAGAGTGAGTTGAGTCAGACTCTCCTGAAACGTGTGGAAAAGTGTGGAGATAGTATGGCAAGCGTGACTAAAGCTTAATTTATACTTATTAGAAAGTGTCGCTCAGCACATGGTCGCAGACGAAAAATAAAGTGTCGCTCATGTTGCTGCATTTATGCTTCTCTCCTCGGCTCAACGGTCACGTGACGCTATAGACAGAGGGAGGCAGAGAACTAGTGCAGACAGCCAAGAGAGGGAATGCTGTCAGTGAACCCACGTCGGAGGCAAGATGTAACTGCAGCCGCATATAATATAACGACACACAACTCACCTCCTCTCTCTCTGGGAAGTTGGTCACGGTGTTCTTTGTGATTTTCACGAAGTCATACATCAAGGACATGCGGATAAAAAATAGCGGAGACACGTTCATTCATTTCATTTCAGCAAAAACTAAAACAAGGAAGTCACGCGCGTGCCGTCTATATAGCCAATCACACTTGCACGACATTATGTGACGTAGTCAGCGACACTAGACATTTCACCAGGTAGCAGACACTGCTGCTCGCCGACACTTGAAAGTGTCGACTCAAGTCCTCATTTCTGTCGGCAACCGTTTCAAAAGTGTCGGCAGACAAAGCATAAATTGGGCTTAACTCAGACCAAAACTCAAATATAAAGACATTGATAAAAAAAAATGAGTTAAATCTTTTAGTGAAATGTTGCCTCTCCTGATTCTAAATATAGCTGAATCACATGGTTTGACGAAGTAAAGCTATTTTAATAAGCATTTTACATAATGTCGATGGAATAATGAACGGCGGATGAAATCCCTTGGTTTGTATGCCTAACCCGGAAGAGGGTGTGACTTCTGCACTCTATTCACCACGCCCACTTTTTTTTCAACAGTGTCGACAGTGTTTTCTCACTGCCAGTAGCCTAACTACAGTAGGGTTTGACAGATAGCTAGTCCGACCGGTGTCAGCACAGCCAGAGCTCCCAGTCCTCGCTGCTCGTTAAAGATTTCCAAATAGGCGTTATTCTGATAAACTGGTCACATATATGTTACGTTCTCACCCGAAAAATATTAAAACTAAAACAGTTGGGTTTTTTTTGCTTGAAAACAGCTTTTTGGCAAGTCTAAAAATGACTACGGTAGGCTTAATCTAGTTCCGTGTCTAAAAGCGGAAAGACGATTACAAAATGACGTCATGCAGAAGCGTCCTTGTATGGGCAAAGATGAAGGTGAATAGAGAAGCGAGAAAATGGCACCGCCGAGCCCCGCACTCACTGTGAATGTGTTGTTTGTCTGCTCTCCAGGCACAGCGACTACAAAGTGGTGTCTCCCGCTCTGCGCGCCGTGGGCAACATCGTGACAGGAGATGACATTCAGACACAGGTAGAGTATTTCACTCATTCACTCAGCTCACCTCCAGGCTCCAAACCAGCATCAGTGGACTCAGCCCCCTCGTTACGTTGTGTCATTTCAGGTGATTCTGAATTGCTCCGCGCTGCCCTGCTTGCTACACCTCCTCAGCAGTCCCAAAGAGTCCATCAAAAAGGAGGCCTGCTGGACCGTATCCAACATCACAGCAGGAAACAGAGCTCAGATTCAGGTGAAGGGGGGGTTTCGACCCTGTTCACAGGTTTCCCACGGTCATGGAAAACCTGGAAACGTCATGGAATTTCGAAATGCCATTTTCCAGGCCTGGAAAAGGTCATGGAATTTAAAAAATCTCATTTTCCAGGCCTGGAAAAGTCATGGAATTTTCGAAATATCATTTTGCAGTCCTGGAAAAGTCACAGCATTTCAAAATGTCATTTTCCAAGTCTGGAAAAGGAATGGAATTTCTAAAACACTTGAAAGTTTTTGAAAAGTCATGGAATTTTGTCTGTAATTAAATTGTTAGACTAATCTTCTATACAAGCACACAACTTAAGCTTAAGTTATCCTTTATGTATTCCCATGGGGAAATTCCTCCTCTGCATTTGACTCATCCTCTACTAGGAACCTTCCTAGAACTAGGAGCAGTGGGCAGCCACAGTGTAGCGCCCGGGGGCCAACTCCAGTTCTTTTGCCAGTGCCTTGGTCAGGGGCACTGACAGGAGTATTAACCCTAACATACATGTCTCTGATGGTGGGAGGAAACCGGAGCACCCGGAGAAAACCCACACGAACACGGGGAGAACATGCAAACTCCACACAGAAAGGACCTGGGACGGACTGGGGTTCGAACCCAGGACCTTCTTGCTGTGAGGCAACAGTGCTAACCACTGAGCCACCGTGCTGTCTAAGTGGATAACCTTCCACATAATGTTAACATAGTAGCTGTGTTGACATAACAGCTCTAATATATGTTGATGTTGGTACTACTTGTATTTTATATTAACACTTTTATGGAAAATCCCTGTTTTATTTCAATAGCTTCCATGCAATGTGACGTAAGCCACTTCTAAACATGAAGTCTGGACCATGTCCGGCTAGCCAGAGCAGGATATTTTCCGGTTTTACCTTTCTAGACATTAGGGCTGTCAATCTCCCTCTATAATCAAATTCGAATTTCAGTGCTTTATACATTTTAATATTCGAATTATATTCGAATATTTTAATTAATTTTTAATTGAAAAAAAAAAAAAAAAGGTTTTTGGATAAAATAATTGATAATAAAAAAAGACACAGCCTTTGTTTGAGCTCCTTATCAATAAACAAATAAGTAAACTTTGCCAAAACAACAATGAGCCATAAACAAAAAAAAATCAGTCACGTATTGCACTTAAGAGCTACATGTTTACATTCAGTATAGCAGCTTCAACAGTCAACTTCAGTTAACAATGAATGAACATACATTTTAACACATTGACTGCCAGACGTTTTTTTTTGCTGTAGGTAGCTTCTGCCAAGCCGTTTTTTGAGGATTATGGCTCATTTTATAAGAGCCGAGGATTCGTTTCAGCTTGGAGTTTGTGAACATACAATATCTCAAAAGTACTAATAGAATGTGTACTTTCTCTGTCTAAAAGAGTTAGTTTGTAGAGTTAGTAGTTATGTAAGCATTAGCAGTTGAATACAGCATGGTTTTAGCGTGAAAAAGAATATTCAGAGATAAACGGCTTTTTGTGAAATTGGATGGAACTGTCACTTTAACCATTCATTTTTGGCTCTCTCTCTCTCTCTCTCCCTCCCCCTCTCGCTCTCTCTCTCTCTCTCTCCCTCCCTCTCGCTCTCCCTCCCTCTCTCTCTCTCTCTCTCTCTCTCTCTCTCTCCCTCCCTCTCGAGTTGCTTCAACTCCGCCCTCCGTGGGCGGACAAGCTTGTCACCAGTCAGTGCTTTGCTGCTCTCCTGTGCCTGTCTGGCCTGTCTGCACGGCCGCTGTTTGAGGAAGTCGGGATGGACTCGCTTGTTTGGAGTTTTGGTTGAGAGAAGCTTTTGCGATTCTGGTCATATTTATGCTGCGTGTTTCAAAGTGTGTTCCTCCACCTGTTATCTATCACCCGATCATAGTAGATCGGCTGAATCTATTATGTAAATTTGCAATCCCGCATCGCCAGCAATCAGCGCGAAAAGGAGAATGGCTGGGCTGAGAATGGCTTGACAAGTTAAAAAAATGCTTTCCTTTCTCTAGCAAGGAGAGCACTGTTGCCACTTAGTGGGTCGGTGGAATGGGTTGTAAACGTTCGGTGGCTCCAATAATTATATAAGAGATGTAAAAGGCTTAGATGCACAACCCACCGTCAAAAAAAAAAAATCGATGCCAAAAACGTGTAAACACGTTGTTGGCAGGGAACAGCTGGATTCTGAAAACGTGTTCATACGTTGTTGGCAGGGAATGTGTTAAGAGCTACAGGTAGGTTTACATCAGTATAGCAGCTTCAACAGTCAACTTCAGTTAACACTCTTTTCTTCAAGTATGTTGTCAGAACTTGTCACTGTTCTAGTGTTCTAAAAAAAAAAAAAAAAAAATTAAATATTCGTTTTAAAAAAATAATAATAATCGAATTTCGTTCATAATTATTAAATTCGAATAATATTCGAATATCAAAATTCGTTTCAACAGCCCTACTAGACATGAGGAGTCTGTGTTTAGAAACAGCTGGAAATGGTCAGTATTTCTCTCTGTGGATGTCGAGTAGAGTAGAGTGGGCGGGGGGAGGGGGTGCGGTCGGGTGTATCGATAAAAAGAAATGTGATGTGGAAACGGCTTTAGCGAATCCGTAACCAAACTCGAGTAAAGTGCCATAAACTTTGTAAAGTGCCATATAACCACCTGCCCACTCAGACATACATGATCCGGAACATGAGCTGCTGGTGTTAAACAGCAGCCGTTTTTCCAATAATGTGGATCCTATACTAGGGGCTCAGATGGTCGTGATCCGCACTCGTGGGAGTGCGCATAATGTGGCTAATTGTTTCTAAACATGCAGGCTGACCGGCTAGTAGGGGTGTCAAAAATAATCGATTATAAGATGCATCGCGATGCGGACGTGCACGATTCTGCATCGATTCACAAATGTCAAAAATCGATTATTATTATTTTTTTTTTATTTTTTTTTTTTAAATAATCGAATAAAATATAATGGAAGTACATGCAATTGTTTATTTGGATCATAATACAATGCAATTCCAAATGCACTTTTATTTTAAAAGTAGCCACACAGTGAGAAAAAAGAAAGTGAGAAATAAGAAATCATGTATTGGGAAAAAAAGTGATGCATCGATTTAAAGCCCCAAGCAGTAACTTTTCCAACTGCGCCCTCTGCGTGCATTAGTATCGATAACGATATCGCCGTTCAAAGTCAACAAAACACAGCGCCAGAAAGCTCTATGTACATGTTGTGACATCGGGTACTCACCACGTGATGAAATAATAATCCATAGTTCCGTGAAACATCATTTTCGTAGCAAATCCGAATCGAGTTACTTCCTTGCTTTCAGGCAGACAGCGCTTACGCTGTCGATTTTATTGACACGGGACGCTGACAGCAAACTGCTTAGTCCCAGTGCTGGCCAATGGAGGGCGGTGTGGGATAAATAAAGCCGAGAGTCTCCCTATTACCAGTCAATCTACCATGTCCTAAGACTAAAAAGATCTTTTATTACAATAAAAAATGTCAAAAATCTTACTGATTGGGGCTTTAAGCTGCATCGAGATGCATCGATAATCGTAATCGAATCGAATCGTAGCCCTCTGAATCGTAATCGAATCGTGAGGCCAGTGAAGATTCACAGCCCTACCGGCTAGCAGCTGGTCATAATCTGCATTTCACTGCATGTTTAGAAAGGGCTGTAGTGACTCTCAAGCATGAAAATCCAATTAAGATGTTTGTCTTATTTGTCCAGTGTAGTAATAATTTCTGGTATTGATTCAGAGTCACCGCCTCACATTATGGATCCTTGAAAAGTAATGGAATTTTTTTGAAAAGTCATCCATGAAACTGTAGCACACCACACTTGGAGGAGGGTGTTTGTAGCTGATAACGTGTCAAATCTCTTTTCCCCTCAGATTGTGATTGATTCCAACATTTTCCCAGTACTTATCGAGATTCTTCAGAAGGCGGAGTTTCGCACCAGGAAGGAAGCAGCGTGGGCGATCACAAACGCCACCTCCGGGGGCACTCCTGCACAGATTAGGTAATTTCTTTTGCCGCAGTCCCATCGGTCATGACTTCTCTGGGATATCATGAGGTATGCAAGGTTCGTACGGTCAAGAAAAACCACGCTGAGTTTAAAATAATTCATGTGCTAAGAAAGAATGTAACGTTCACAATATATGAGAGATATATATATATATTAGGCTTGTGAATCTTCACTGGCCTCACGATTCGATTCGATTACGATTCAGAGGGCTACGATTCAATTACGATTATCGATGCATCTTAAATCGATGCATTACTTTTTTCCGCAATACATGATTTATTTTTTCTCACTTTCTTTTTTCTCACTGTGTGGCTACTTTTAAAATAAAAGTGCATTTGGAATTGCATTGTATTATGATCCATAATTAAAATAAACAACTGCATGTACTTCCATTATATTTTATTTTATTATAATATATATATATCGATGCAGAATCGTGCACGTCCGCATCGCGATGCATCTTATAATCGATTATTTTTGACACCCCTAATATATATATATATAAACAAACATTAAATATATGATATTAACATCAGTGAATGGTCATAAGTTGTTTTCTTCCTCTCAAGTACCCCCTGCAGTATAAACCCCTAGGGGTGCGCGTAGCCCAGATTGGGAACCTCTGCCTTATGTGATTGTGATTTCCTGTTGGGTGTGTGAGTAGATACCTGGTGTCTCTCAACACCATCAAGCCCCTGTGTGACCTGCTGACGGTGATGGACTCCAGGATCGTGCAGGTCTCCCTCAACGGCCTGGAGAACATCCTCCGCCTGGGAGAGCAGGACGCCAAGCAGAACGGGACGGGCATCAACCCCTACTGCGCCCTCATCGAGGAGGCCTACGGTACTACAAACTCACATCCAGTATACAGCTGGAATCAAAGAAGGTTTCTCAACAACCTTGACTGCTTCTAGGAGGTGTAGTTGCTGTGGGGGATCCATTCAAATGCAAGAGAAGATGTTCTGAATTTCCCACACTGGACTTTATTGAGTGGCTATACAAGTGTGGAATGTGGGTTCTGGAAATAAGAAACAATAGTAGAGTGAAGCTAGTACAGAAATAAATACAGCACAACCAGCTGTTTAAACAGCTGTGCTACCTTGATATTACTCTTTGGCCACAAGGGGGCAGTTCAACATCAATTATGCGGCAATTTCCATACAACCAATAAATAAGTGTTAAAGGGGCCATATTATGCATTTCTTAATTTTGTATCATATATATGTTGTTACAATCTTGGATGGTCATATTAAACATGGGCTAAGCTTCAAATAAATATGTGAAAGTGTTTTAATGTTACCCCCATGAACCACCCCTCGCGCCTATGAACTCTCGTAGACGAGATGACATGGATTTATGGCGATTTTGTGCGAGAACCATAATTTTTGTGACGTCAGTAAGGACTTGTTACCCTGGCAACAAAGCGTTGCCGCCGGCCGGCGCGCAGCGCGCGCACGCTAGCTCCCACCCTTCCCCTCTCTTCCCTGTTCTGTGTTTCAGTAACCCGCGGCGGCGTCACCACTCACCAGGCTCTCTCTAGCCTGGCTGTCTGGGACTAACACAACAGTAGTAGTCTCATGGAATAACGGATTCCAGACCGCAAAAACAAGGAGACGACATGGAAGTGAGCCAGGATGTAGGACTGAAGTGGTAAGTTCTGAAAATATGTGTCTCATTCCAGCATCGGTCCAATGTGCTGCTAGGAAGCGCTAACGTTACTTACCGGCTGGGTAACGTTAGCACTTGCTATTTAGCCTAGCAGCACAGCTGCCTTATAGACATGAACAACCGATGAATGACGAAAGGCACATATTTTCAGAACTTGTAACGTTAGTCCAACTTGCTGACTTCTCCAAGTCCTCATTTTGGTTTGGTCCGTGTAGCCTTTGCTAGGAGAGGCACACTATAGTCACAAGCATTTGGGAAGTTAGCTAACTAGCTACATTAGCTAGTGTGAAGCTCCCGGTGTAACGTTATGGCAGGCCGTGGTAATAGAATCCCTGCTTGGCCAGCCACTGAAGGAAATGTCCGGGTGCAGCCCGGCCTAGCGGAGCTGTAGATAGCTAGGGGGATGTTGATAAATCAATTGATAGCTTGCTTTATGTCCAAGTCACGTTTTTCATCGATGGTCAAATTCGTTTTGACAATCAGTTGCTCGTTGATATAATTGTTTTACAACTACCAAATTTAGTAGCCATAGCAGAGATCGCCTGTCTGTTTCTGTTATGCATGACTATCTATCTATCTATCTATCTATCTATCTATCTATCTATCTATCTATCTATCTTATCTAGATAGATAGATAGATAGATAGATAGTCAGACAGACAGACAGACAGTCTCGCTTCTACAGCGATAGCTCTGGGCAGAAGTTTGCAAACGCAAAAACTCCTCGCGCTGCCCACCTGGAGTATTTTCCGGAGGGTGGGGGTTCAGGGACAGGACCTAAAAACAGAGCGTTTCAGACAGAGGGTGAACTGAAGGGGGCAGTGAGAGCCAGTACAAGATAAACAATGAGTTTTTTAAACTATGACTGATGCAATAAGTTACTCTACTGGAGGCCAACAATAAAATAATAATACATTATATTAGCAAAATATGGGCCCTTTAAGACATTGTACACACTATAAATGGTGGAGGCAAACAATGACTTTAGACCGGTACCTGTGGGGGGGGGACAATTCTAGGGGCCCCTGACTGACGGGTCTTTGAGACCTCAGATTCAGAAACTTGTCAGCCAACATCACTGTCTTTCAGAGGGTTTAGTGGGCTCATTTTTAAAGGTAGAGTGAAGATACTGGTCTCGTATGCTAGGAGCTAGAAGACGTAAAGGCATCCATTGATGCCAACCATGTCATGCCTCGTTAAGGTGCTCTTATGCTCGAGCAAAGCTCCGTGGGGGTGGGGCCCCGCGAGTCTCCGTGAGTCACCGTGGAGACCTCGCGCTGGGGCAGATGCCATTATACTCAGAAAGTGATCAGCATGTATTGTACAATGGTGAGAACAGCCCGTGAAAAGTCGCAATGAAACGCTGTGCAGTACTGAGTGTGCTTTCACTCTCAAACGACCGCACATCAGCACATGAAGGACTCACCAAACTTGTTTTTTACTGAAAGCCGTTTTTACTTCTCAGCCCTGATAGCCTACTACTCTGTGCTGCTTTTAATCTCTCTCAATAATGCTCTCAACACAACACATTTACTTGGTGAAATGACTAAAAACGAACAGTTGCAAATCTTAAGTTTATAGCCTACCACATGGGTCAAGAAATGTGGCGAAAACACAGCTCAGTGTTCAGGGCTCAGTGGCTCGAAAGCGGACATGTTTGGAGAGAAGCCGTGCGCTGTTCGCGCTGTGAGGAAAAAAATGTTGCACCGCGCGAGTGCCCGACGGAGCTAGCGAATAACCACGCCCAACAAATTTACGTCATTTGACGCGCCCGCCCCTCGCTCCACCCACGCGCCCTTCACGGCAGGGTGAGCATAATTCCCCCTTTAGGCCTGTGACGGTATTGAAATAGTCTTACCGTGGTGAAAAAGTAGCGTCCTCTACTAGAGCGTTGGCTAATAACTAGGGATGTCACAATATATCGTCCCGCAATATATCGCGATATCAAAACGTGACAATATGTATCGTTGAGAGGAAATCGCATATCGTGAGAAAAATAAGCTGGACATGGTGGCACTGATCTGCATCTGATTGCATGCTCGCTCTCCTTTTCATTGCTTTGTTTGAACAGACGAGGGACGTTACAGACACGGAGGATGAAAATGGTGAAATTACTCAAATTAGCGTGGAGGATGCCCCCCCTCAACTTACAAATCGATCGCAAAAGAATATTGTTAAAATATCATATCGTATCGTTATCATGAACCCAATATCGTGTATCGTATCGTATCGTGAACTGAGTGTATCATGACACCCCTACTAATAACTGATAAATAATATGTAAATAAGCTACCGGTACTCTAAATAAACACTCCACATCCCTAAAAGACGCCTGTGCAGCTGTTCAAGAACCATATTGGACTTGCAATCAATGCAACTTTGTAGTCATCAATGCAAATTAATTTGTAAAAATTAATTTGCAATAGCTGTCAACACATATGCAAATGTCCAAAATGCAGGATGTGTAGGGGCAGCCCACCCTACTCTGCCTATGCCACCCTGCATAAACACACACACTAGGGCTGCACAATTAATCGTATTTTCATCGTCATCGCAATATGAACATGCGCAATAAACACATCGCAAAGACTGCCCGAAACGCAATCAATAACAAAAGTGGTTTTATTCACATGCGTCATGCATTCCCACTCAGCATCTGATCATTTTGTCTTGTGTTGTAAATCCAGCGTACACCTTTCCCTTGCAACAGTGCGCTCCGCCCCTCTGCCAAAGCCCAAACACGCTGTGTGTAGTTTCAGCTAGAGTCAGTGTGTATTTCATTTCTTTATTCAGTGGGCACAGGCTATGTTTAGGGTCTATGTTAGCATTATTAAAGCAGAACGACATAGGAACTGTATAGCTAATATGCATACTTTAATATCATATCGTGCAGGCCTAACACACACACTTGACTGGCGAAAACTGTGGCCCGCTAAATGGTGGTAAACTTTTTGTGGACCGACGGAGTGACTGTATGCTGGTCGCAGCGAATACAAATGTTGATGCATGTGTGCCCTCCAGGTCTGGACAAGATTGAGTTCCTGCAGAGCCACGAGAACCAGGAGATCTACCAGAAGGCCTTCGACCTGATAGAGCACTACTTCGGTGTGGAGGAGGAGGACGCCAGCCTGGCCCCGCAGGTGGACCAGAGCCAAGGCCAGTTCCTCTTCCAGCAGCCTGAGGGCCCCATGGAGGGCTTCCAGCTCTAACCCCCCAACCCCCACCCCACCCCGCAGTGTAACCTCCAGTCTCTGCTGGAGCCTCTGAGTCCACACTCTCTTACCAAGGGCCGCTGTCCCGCCCACCTCTCCTCTGCCCTTGTCTCGTCTCCTGCCCAGACCTTCACGTCTACTAAAGCCTTGCCCACCGCAACACCCTCTCTGGAGGAGAGAGAGAGAGAGAGATGAATGGACAGAGAAATGTATTGGCGGAGCACGTTCAGGTGGCTTGAGACTCGTTTACTGGCTAGTTTCTCCCCCCCTGCGTAGATTCAGTGTCCACGCTGCGGAAAGCCTAGAGTTCCAGAGGGGCAAATGTCGATTCCTTTCTTCTCTCGACGACGTCCCTTCTCGTTGCCCCGTGATCTCGTTATCATTAGAAATGAGTCGAAATGCTATTGTTTGTATTTGCAATTGGATACGGGTGTCTCAGAAATCACCTTCCATATCCCGTTTTGAATGTGAAACTACCTCTTTAAGTCTTCAGAGAGAACAGAAAAAAAACAACCGCCCTGTATGAACACATGAAGCATCAGAGTTGGATTTTTATTATTATTATTTGATTGTTATTATTTCAAAAATCCAATCGTAAATAGTCTGCCTAGCTTCCCAAACAGGGGTGTAGTGATTGCGTGGGTGTCGGGTTGTGTTGAACCTGTACCTTGCCGAGCAGAGAAGAGGATGTATATACAGTTGTACATCAAGGTGTCACATTGTCCTGTTTTCAGTTGGAAGCAGCTGCACATTGCGCCCCCTTGTGGTTATTTCTCCTCTCCTGTCCATTTTGAAATGGACTTATCGACCCAGAGACTCGCTCTCTCCTTATTCATTCCAACGAGAGTCGAGAGAGATCGGAACTTTTTGGAATACGGCCGCTTCTCCGCCTTTCGTCTCCGACCGCAGCGTTGAGTCGAACCTCTTTCAGGAGTGCACCATTTAGCCGCTCGACGCGCAAGAGTTGGATCGGAACGTGATATATCTGTAACGGTGTTACAGTACGAGGGTGTCCAGTAGTGTTTCTGCTGCTTATAATGCTTTGAAAAAGCAGCACATAAAATACAGATTTTTTTTTTTGTCTTTTTGTTTTCTTTTAGTTCACCTCACCCTGAACTAGCAACGGGATATATCATGAAATATTTTTTTCTGCCTGTGATTGTACGTGACCCCTTGGTGATACAATGCATTAGATGTGACGGGTTTTGATATCATTAGCTAGAATTGAGGGTTTTTGTATATTATATATACATGTAAGAAACTGTAAAGAAAGTATTTAACGGATATAAAACTGTGTGGGAAGGTGTGATATGCAGTTCATTTTGTTTTCTGACTGATATGCAGTTGTAGTATTTTACTGTCCCATCACTGCTTCTCCTGTATCGTTGTGAATTTTCCTAATACCTATCCAGAAGGATCCTCTGATTTTTTTTTTATGAACTTTCTACTGATTGTTGACGTTTAAGATGGAGGCACTGATATTTGTCCCGTTTCTTATCTCCGAGTGTTAAGCATTTATCCCCGAACCAGAGCTTTGCATTCTGGCACATTTTGTCATTAACAGTTTAATTTAGTACACGACATAATTTGGTCCAGAATGAGAGATATATATATATATATACACACATGACATTGAGAATATTTCTAATGCAAAAATTATCTCAAGCACATTCAATCGTGTATAGTTTTCTAATATTTCTCATGATTGTATATCTTTTATTTTTATTTTTTTAGGTTTTGGTATTTGTTTTTCTCCTGTTTCGGAATTGAATTTCCTGTGGTAGAATTTCAGCTTCCCGTTTACAGGAAGAGATTTACTGTATCATGCAGCTGTCGTCTCTCTGTTTGCTAAAGTCGAGTGGAGCACAGAGGACTTGCAATGAAGCGGGACTAGTGGTCGTCTGTTATAATTTAACAACTGTTGCCTGGCTTCTCTATGGGGATGTAGACTTGATATTGTGTAAAAAAATTAAATAAACACAAAAAATTGAGAATAAATGCGTCTGTTAAAAAACAAGTGTACACTGTTGTGTTTTCTATGGGGGAAGTGAATTGACGTGGTTTGCAGCCATGCCTACAACTACCCAAGTACAGGCTCAGCTCCACATTGATGGTACTGGTATTACTTTCCCAAGTTATGTAACAAATTACTATTTAATTTTCAGTTAGTGATCAATAAATATGACGCTACTTTGTTGCCACTGGTCACACTGAAGTTAAGTTATCCAAATACCTTATCACCAGTGTTGGGGGGTAAGTCAATACAAAAGTAACATATTACATGTAATATATTACTTTTAACAGTAACTCAGTAATATAACTTATTACCAATACGATTTCAGTAATATTACACCATACTGTGTCAAGTAACACAAGTTACAAATTGAGCCATTAAAAAAAAATCAAAGCACATTTAAATAAGGATACAATCATTTCCAAAATCAAATTGTGTGTTTTTATGCAAATAACCACTATAGATGACAATAACAAAGGAAAAGGATAACAATTCTAATGTGTTGACATTATTTTTCGGGATGGTTCTAGGGCGGCGATGTCATTCTGCTACTGCTGTTATTTTGGTGAAAGTAATGCAAACGTAGTGTAATAATTAACGAGTTACTCTACACAGACAGTAATATTGGAAAGTAACTTATTACTTTCAAATGAAAGTAACTAGTAATATGTAGTATATTACATTTTGAAAGTAACTTGCCCAACACTGGTAACAAATGACTATTTCAATTTGAGCGATCAATGAATATGGTGCTACTTTGTGGGCACTGGTTTTTAATGTCACACTGAAGTTGAGTTATCGCATGTCTCCATCCTTCCATTCATTTGAGTCATAAGTGAAAGATGGTAGAAAAGTGCCTGGAATCGCCCTTAAAGTGCCCCATTGTAATCAAGGATTGAGCCCAACAACAGAGACTCAGAGAAAGCAGTTACCTTCAGGTACTGTGGAGATGGTGGTGTATCCTGGTTGCTAATGTGGTTCCTCCTCTGGTCGTTAAGGGCGCCTGTTCGGAGGGAGGGGAACTGGTTGGAATAGCGTGAACCTCCCACGTGCTATGTCCTACCGGTGAAGCTTCCCCTGTCAGGTGAAAAGAAGCGGCTGGCTAACTGCCTATGTCTCGGAGGAAGCATGGAGCCAGTTTCGGCTCTCCCCAGATCGGCAGAGGATGGAGCAGCAACCAGGATAAATAAATTAAATTAGCACTAATGGGGGATAAAAATGGGATAAAAAATCGGGGGAAAAATATTAAGAGGAGAAACTACTCTTAAAATGCCTTGGTATGCATGATGGTATTTTAGTTTGTGGTTAATAGGCTACAGTATAGGCTCATTGAAGTGTTTGACTTAGTGTAAAAGCATGAAGTCATGTTTCATTAATAATCAGTGTGTTTCGTATCTGGAAAAAGCTGATCAGGAGAAAACAGTCTACAGAAAAACGTCAATTATGAACCCGCCGTTCATGTGCCTTTCTCTCAAACATATTATGAGTGGAAAAATCCCAAACAGAACGCAGACGCTGGAGACGGATGGATACCCTCAAAATATATTAATGCATCCGTTTATTATTCATTTGAAGTTTACATAGTCTAATTGGGACACATTATGCAGTCATGCCTCGATGCAGTTTATGACAGAATGTAGGCCTGAATAGGATACATGTCAGGTAGTAAATCTATAAGTTGACCTACTGCATTTCAGAAAATCACCTATTGTGATGTCATAGGTCCATTGTCTGTCATAATTGGTGTTATGTACTTTTGCAGTATACATTTAAAATCTTTCTAAAAAGCTACAAATAACACAGTCAGTATGGCCATGTAGCCCATTTGCTTCTGTGGGAACCTGCAGAATACTGTCAGTCAGACTGTGTGTTTTGACTGAAGCTGTAGGCCCAGGGCCGGTTCCAGAACAAGATGACTAGGGATGCATCCTAGATAGGAAGGGGTGCACATGCAACGGCCGACCGACCCAGGTGGCCGCCCGGCCGCCCGAAAAATTTGCCATGTTATTTTACTAAAAAGAATGCATTTGACCATCATTTCAAGTAGAATGATACCAGCCAAGCAAGAATATTTCAAGTGTTTCAAGTGCTTTACTGAAATATTTGGACCATATAATGATAATACAATTATCTCAACCTTAAAGCAGCTACGAGCAAGATTTTCGATTGTTATTAAACAGTCTAAATGTAATATTGATGCATCACATCTTACCTATAATCGTAGCTGAGACCAAAGCCGTGTGAATCGGAGATTGCTCTCTTGATGATTATAGAGTCTGTGTCTGTCTTCC
Organism: Poromitra crassiceps; assembly: GCF_964638095.1. Taxonomy (NCBI): domain Eukaryota; kingdom Metazoa; phylum Chordata; class Actinopteri; order Beryciformes; family Melamphaidae; genus Poromitra; species Poromitra crassiceps. Next base: position 5,388,750 of record NC_139640.1, read on the forward strand.
GGCGGGTCGGATAGACCAGGAAGTGAAACCAAACGGTTTACGGCAGGCGTGATTTCTAACCCCACATAGGATAAGCAATAACCACGCCCTGTGGCGCCGGGATTGGCCAGGAGCATTGAAGCTTGGGACTAGCACCTGGGTTTTTTCATCTTTTAAAATAAAGATGTTTAAAAAACTATTGCTTGTTACATTTTCAGTGCTGTACCTTTTCTCTGGGTAAGAATTGAGCTTGAAATTAACGATATGATACATTATATTATGATATGAGCTATGAACGTGAACACAACACCGTTTATATTATTGCATGTTTTTGTACATTGTGTAGATTACAATTATTATGCTTATTATTATTATTACTATGCTAAGGAAGGTAGGTGACCATAATTCATTTCAATGTCCGCTCTCGAAATCGCTGTCCGTTCTCAAGAGCTATTCAGTTGGTTCATGAAATCGCTGGGCTGGGTGCCCTCCAGTGTTGCTCCTGGCCAATCCCGGCGCCACAGGGCGTGGTTATTGCTTATCCTATGTGGGGTTAGAAATCACGCTTACGGCAGCTGCATGCCTGCCTTCAACCGTTTCGCTCTGCCTAGCAACAGACCATAAACAAGGAGAACGGCATGCTCGCTACATCTGGGGGCTTGCTACTCTCGTGAACATCTCTCGTTGTATATAACAGTTTGTTTCGAAGTAATTTTGTTATTTTGTTGTTATGGCCAAAGTGGCTGCCGCAAACCATTTCATTTCACTTCCTGATCTGCCCCGGCCGCAGACAGACTAATCATCAAGACAACCGATTCACTCGGGGTTCAAGCGAGACTACTCAGCGTTGGTCTCGTCTACTATTAGAGGTAAGATGTGAGGCATCTATATTAAATTTAGACTGTTTAATAACAATCGAAAATCTTGCTCGTAGCTGCTTTAAAAGGTTACATGTAGGTGCCAAAAAGCCATAAATTCACATCAAAGAACAAAGAAAAACAACAATTATAATTCAAATTTAAACAGTAAGTGTGCAGCTGCAGCATTTATTAAAAAAAAAAAAAAAAACACTCTTTTCAAATGAGCATGCAGACAATAAAAATAAGGGTGCAATGCGTGCTTTTGCACACCTGTAAAACCGGGCCTGTGTAGGCCTACTAAACCAGTAGGCCTACTTGCACAACTTTCCATACCCGTGAAGATTGATTAACCTTTTTTGCCTCGTCTCTGTCTGTGTAATCATTCACCTCAGCTGCTTTCTTCTCTCACTATTACAGAGCTCACCTGCACTTAGGCTTTTCACTGAAGGTGTTGGCCTTGACCATTGTAGTTGTAGAGTGTTATAAACAGACCTGTGTGTTAAAGGGACAGCTCACCCTAAAATCCAAAATACATAATCCTCTCACCTGTAGTGCTGTTTATCCACCTCAATCGTTTTGTGTTAGTTGCCTGAGTGTTGAAGATATCAGCCCTAGAGATTTCTGCCTTCTCTCAAATACAATGGAACTGGATGGCACTCGGCTTGTGGTGGTCGAAGTGGCAAAAACATACATTTGAAAAACTCAACAGCAATGTCTCTTTCCAGAAATCATGACCCGGTTATGCATCCACAAACCTTGTTGTGTGCAGTTTCATGTCGGAACTATTTTCTTTAGACTGAAGTACACCCACTACTAGTTAGTTCCTACACAAAACTGCTCACAACTAGGTCTGTTATCTTGGGTAACCGGGTCATTATTTCTGGAAAGAGACATTTGCTGTTGAGTTTTTCAAGTTTTGCCGTTTTGAGCAGCACAAGCCGAGTGCCATCCAATTTCCATTGTATCGGAGAAAAGGCAGAAATCTGATATCCAAAACTCAGCAACTCACACAAAAACGATGTAGATGGATAAATAGCACTACATGTAAGAGGAAAAACATGTAATTTTGGATTTTAGGGTGAGCTGTCTCTTTAAATGTTAGTGTTAGTTAATGATCATGTTAAATGTGTTAAATGATAGGCTAGCTGTAGAGTGTTGTAAACAGACTTGTGTGTTAAACGTTAGTGTTGATGTTAATGTGAAATGTGTTAAATGTTAGTTGTAGAGTGTTATAAACAGACCTGTGTGTGTTTTTCATATTATGTTCAAACTGAAGCCAACTCTATTTGAATATTAATTTACAGTAGTAATTTACTGGATGTGTTGGATCTGTCATGTTGTCTCTTGGTTTTTAAATGATTTTCACTGGAATTTCCTCTTTCATCAGATTAAGAATCCACACAGAGATAATGAATGGATAAAATGTTAGAATTAGAGACACAAATTATAGGATGCTATTTGCAAGAAGCTTGTCAAAAATAATTTAAAAAATCCTTTCATATGATAGCTCCTACATATTTGTCATTGCTGTATCATAAAATAATAAATAAAATAATGCTGTAATAATGCTACACAGATTTTACACCACCAAATTCTAGATTAGACCATCAAATTGAAACATTTATGCAATGACCCCCCCCCCCCCCCCCCCCCCCCCCACTTCCATAATCACATTATTATGGAAGTGGCTCAATTTGACTCATGACCCCTCATGACTGTATCTGTCCTGTAGATGGCAGTGCTGCGTCAAACTCAGACAAGTCTGAATGGAATCAATCAAATGAATACATGAATGAACACATTATTAATACAAATACACAGTGTAGAAGTATAGAGTCCAGAGTTTCTAATGCAATTACCTGTCTCCAATTATGCTTGTTCTTACTATACAAGACTACTACGGCACATTGAGCTATTGTACCACCAGTGCACATGCAAATGACATGGGTTTACTCTACTAAGGTAATGAGGTTATACACCTTAGTGCCCGGTAGCAACTAGGCTACCTCAGTAAAAAAGTGAGACCCTATTAAACTGTTGTAAGCCTCCATACCTGCTACAGCTGCTATCCCCTTCAAACTGACGATGTGTTCGAAGACGCTGATCTCTAAACCAGACAATTAACAACAACGACCACATTAAGAAGTCCCCTGGCTGTGGCTCAGGAGGTAGAGCGCGTCGTCCACTAACCAGAAGGTCGGCGGTTCGATCCCCGGCTCCTCCAGTCCGCATGTCGAAGTGACCTTGGGCAAGACACTGAACCCCGAATTGCTCCCGATGGCCGTGCGTGGCAGCTGGCCACCTTCGGTGTGTGAATGGGTGAATGTAGGCACATTGTAAAGCGCTTTGGATAAAAGCGCTATATAAATGCAGTCCATTTCAGCTCCATGGTTCACATAGCCAGTACGAGCCCCTGGCTTTCCCACACAACCAAACAGTTGTCCGGTGTCCAGTATTAGCGACCACACACGCAGCATCCAGGGGTTTCTTTGAGTCCATTCAAAAGCAACAACGCAGTATATCTTGTTGATGCTTATTAGACCATTTGCATGCACTGCACTGTTCATCACTTAATGATGGCTCATGTAAAAGCAAGAGAGAGAGAGACCGAGTGAGAGAGAGGGAGATGGAGAGAGAGAGATGGAGAGAGAGACAGAGTGAGAGAGAGGGAGATGGAGAGAGAGAGATGGAGAGAGAGAGACAGAGTGAGAGAGAGGGAGATGGAGAGAGAGAGAGAGACAGAGTGAGAGAGATGGAGAGAGAGAGAGAGTGAGAGAGAGTGAGAGAGTCAAGTCAAGTCAAGTTTATTTGTATAGCACATTTCATACACAGAGGCAATTCAAAGTGCTTCACATAAAATGGTTGACAGGAAAATAAAAGAATAAAAGAAGAGAATAAAATGGACATTTAAAAGCATCCCAACAAAACTTAAAAAACTAGTATAAAAAGTGCATTAAGCAACAGGCGCAGCAGTTGCAAAAAGAGCAAAAAACTTATAGAGGACTCATTGGGTTTGCATAATAGAATAAATCAATTTATATATATTAGTCCCCCGACATACTATATAAGAAATATGGCTACACACACATAAAACTCAGGTCTGGGTACGGTGTCCTCTTTTAAGCTCCCCTTACGCGTGCGTCCCTCCTGACGCATCACCTCACCCTCTTGTGAGTATATCCGTATTACGGAACCATCCCCCAGACCTGCAGCTTTTAGCAGTAATTACAGTCATCTATGTTTTAAAACCAATTGTATAATAGTGATTGAGAAACCGCTGTCAGCAGTTAAAAGCGACGGTAAACATAAAAGTCTTTAGTCTATTTTTAAAAATAAGTAAGGTTGGGGCAGATCTGAGGTCTTCAGGCAATTTGTTCCAGCTAGCAGAAGCATAGTGGGTAAATGCGGCCTTCCCATGATTTGATTTGATCCTAGGGACAGTTAATAAGCTGGACCCTGCTGACCTAAGAGTTCTAGACGGTTCGTAGCGTGGGAGCAATTCAGCTATGTATTTTGGGCCTAGGCCATTAAGTGATTTATAGACTAATAACAGTATTTTAAAATCTATTCTATGACACACTGGCAACCAGTGTAAGGACTTAAGAACTGGAGTGATATGATCAGCTTTCTTAGTCTTCGTTAGAACTCTAGCAGCAGCATTCTGAATGAGCTGAAGTTGCCTAAGTTGGAGAGACCAGAGAAAAGGCTATTGCAGTAGTCTGACCTACTATAGATGAAGATGTGAATTAGTTTTTCTAGATCCTGTCTGGACATGTAGCCCCTAATTCTTGCTATATTTTTAAGATGATAAAAAGCTGATTTTCTGATTGACTTAATGTGGGAGTTAAAGTTGAGATCGGAATCAATAATAACGTCAATATTTTTGACTTGATCCTTAGGCTTCAGGGATCGAGACTCAAGGCGTACAGTGATTTTAAGCCTTTGTTCTTTGGGGCCAAAGACGATCACCTCTGTTTTGTCTTTGTTTAGCTGGAGGAAATTCTGGCACATCCAGTTATTTATTTGATCAATGCACTGGCACAATGATTCTATGGGAGCATAGTCAGCTGAGGAAAGAGTTATATACAGCTGAGTGTCGTCTGCGTGAGAGAGATAGAGAGAGAGAGAGGGAGAGAGACAGAGTGAGAGAGAGGGAGATGGAGAGAGTGAGAGAGAGGGAGACAGAGATGGAGAGAGAGTGAGAGAGAGAGAGAGTGAGTGCAGGCCAAAGCACAAGACTGTCCCAGCGAGGGGCCGTCTTATGTAATGATGTCTTAGCACGCCGTCTGTTACAACAGTGGGTAATTGCTCATTGTTGACGGCCAGGAAGAGGACGCGGCGTCTCTGTGTTTCAACAGCAGGAGGCCAGAACCTGTTTGGCCCGGCTGGCATTTTCCAGATTGTTCTGGTCCGAGACCAGTCCCCAACGGTCCCCCCTCTTTGGGGGGACCGTTGAGCATCTGAAAAAAGGCCACCGCGGTGCAGAGAGCCCGGTCGTGGTTGACACAAAGAGGACAGGACGCTAAGCTCCTGAGAGTCAGATCTTGTCAAATTCCACATCTGTCGTTAGAACATACCCCCAACCCGCCTCCGGCCGCCCACTCCCCCCGCGACCTCCCTCTCAACCGCGCAGGCGAGGGCTCGAATGCGCCCCTCTTCAGACCAGCTCTCTTCACACATTTTGTTTTCCAAGGCCTCTTTAACCACCTGACTCCAGCCATTGTGGAATTCCAAATAAACACAGCTTATGACTCAGAGGGACGTATCTAGGGCAGAAAGCTGCGTCGGGCGTCTCGTCCTGTCAGCGTGGGGTACAAGGCAAAAACACATCCTTCTGCCGGGTTGTCCAGCTGCAGCTCCGCTGTTTACAGTGCGGCTTCTCCACAGCACAAGGCCTCCGACAACACGGAGCAGAAGGTCCACAGCACATGACCTCCTACAACACAGAGCAGAAGGTCCACAGCACATGACCTCCTACAACACAGAGCAGAAGGTCCACAACACATGACCTCCTACAACACAGAGCAGAAGGTCCACAGCACATGACCTCTGACAACACAGAGCAGAAGGTCCACAGCACATGACCTCCTACAACACAGAGCAGAAGGTCCACAGCACATGGCCTCCGACAACACAGAGCAGAAGGTCCACAGCACATGACCTCCTACAACACAGAGCAGAAGGTCTACAACACATGACCTCCTACAACACAGAGCAGAAGGTCCACAGCACATGACCTCCTACAACACAGAGCAGAAGGTCTACAACACATGACCTCCTACAACACAGAGCAGAAGGTCTACAACACATGACCTCCTACAACACAGAGCAGAAGGTCCACAGCACATGACCTCCAACAACACAGAGCAGAAGGTCCACAGCACATGACCTCCTACAACACAGAGCAGAAGGTCCACAGCACATGACCTCCTACAACACACAGCAGAAGGTCCACAGCACATGACCTCCGACAACACAGAGCAGAAGGTCCACAGCACATGACCTCCTACAACACAGAGCAGAAGGTCCACAGCACATGACCTCCGACATCACGGAGCAGAAGGTCCACAGCACATGACCTCCGACAACACAGAGCAGAAGGTCCACAGCACATGACCTCCTACAACACAGAGCAGAAGGTCCACAGCACATGGCCTCCTACAACACAGAGCAGAAGGTCCACAGCACATGACCTCCGACAACACAGAGCAGAAGGTCCACAGCACATGACCTCCTACAACACAGAGCAGAAGGTCCACAGCACATGACCTCCGACAACACAGAGCAGAAGGTCCACAGCACATGACCTCCTACAACACAGAGCAGAAGGTCCACAGCACATGGCCTCCTACAACACAGAGCAGAAGGTCCACAGCACATGACCTCCTACAACACAGAGCAGAAGGTCCACAGCACATGACCTCCTACAACACAGAGCAGAAGGTCCACAGCACATGACCTCCTACAACACAGAGCAGAAGGTCCACAGCACATGGCCTCCTACAACACAGAGCAGAAGGTCCACAGCACATGGCCTCCGACATCACGGAGCAGAAGGTCCACAACACATGACCTCTGACAACACAGAGCAGAAGGTCCACAGCACATGACCTCCTACAACACAGAGCAGAAGGTCCACAGCACATGACCTCCTACAACACGGAGCAGAAGGTCCACAGCACATGACCTCTGACAACACAGAGCAGAAGGTCCACAGCACATGACCTCCTACAACACAGAGCAGAAGGTCCACAGCACATGACCTCCTACAACACAGAGCAGAAGGTGCACAGCACATGACCTCCTACAACACGGAGCAGAAGGTCCACAGCACATGACCTCCTACAACACAGAGCAGAAGGTCCACAGCACATGACCTCCTACAACACAGAGCAGAAGGTCCACAGCACATGACCTCCTACAACACAGAGCAGAAGGTCCACAGCACATGACCTCCTACAACACAGAGCAGAAGGTCCACAGCACATGACCTCCTACAACACAGAGCAGAAGGTCCACAGCACATGGCCTCCTACAACACAGAGCAGAAGGTCCACAGCACATGACCTCCTACAACACAGAGCAGAAGGTCCACAGCACATGACCTCCTACAACACAGAGCAGAAGGTGCACAGCACATGACCTCCTACAACACGGAGCAGAAGGTCCACAGCACATGACCTCCTACAACACAGAGCAGAAGGTCCACAGCACATGACCTCCTACAACACAGAGCAGAAGGTCCACAGCACATGACCTCCTACAACACAGAGCAGAAGGTCCACAGCACATGACCTACAACACGGAGCAGAAGGTCCACAGCACATGACCTCCTACAACACAGAGCAGAAGGTCCACAGCACATGACCTCCTACAACACAGAGCAGAAGGTCCACAGCACATGACCTCCTACAACACACAGCAGAAGGTCCACAGCACATGACCTCCTACAACACAGAGCAGAAGGTCCACAGCACATGACCTCCTACAACACAGAGCAGAAGGTCCACAGCACATGACCTCCTACAACACAGAGCAGAAGGTCCACAGCACATGACCTCCTACAACACAGAGCAGAAGGTCCACAGCACATGACCTCCTACAACACAGAGCAGAAGGTCCACAGCACATGACCTACAACACGGAGCAGAAGGTCCACAGCACATGACCTCCTACAACACAGAGCAGAAGGTCCACAGCACATGACCTCCTACAACACAGAGCAGAAGGTCCACAGCACATGACCTCCTACAACACACAGCAGAAGGTCCACAGCACATGACCTCCTACAACACAGAGCAGAAGGTCCACAGCACATGACCTCCTACAACACAGAGCAGAAGGTCCACAGCACATGACCTCCTACAACACAGAGCAGAAGGTCCACAGCACATGACCTCCTACAACACAGAGCAGAAGGTCCACAGCACATGACCTCCTACAACACAGAGCAGAAGGTCCACAGCACATGACCTCCTACAACACAGAGCAGAAGGTCCACAGCACATGACCTCCTACAACACAGAGCAGAAGGTCCACAGCACATGACCTACAACACGGAGCAGA
>NC_139640.1:5402154-5429654 GCF_964638095.1 Poromitra crassiceps
CCTCCTGAACCCTGGTCACACACTTGACTTTCCCCTTGGAGTTGTCGCTATATACTGACAGGAGCAGCAGTGCGAGGAGGAGGTTCGGCTCTTGTGCTGAAGCCAGTGGAGCAGCGCCTTGGAAGGACGCTAGACATGGAGAAAGATGCAAGACCCAACTGGGATAATCCCATGCAATTTGTACTGGCGTGTGTATCGTATGCTGTTGGACTGGGAAATGTGTGGAGGTTTCCATACCTCTGTCAAATGCATGGTGGAGGTAAGGAAGTGCATTTTCTACTTTGTCATCTGCGGCTAGAAATCTCTCACAGACCTGTGTTAACATCGGTTAATTTAAACTACTCAAATCTGGGCTGTGCTCTATGACGGCATAGTCGGGCAGAGCGAGCAGATAATTATCCATTTACAGAAAGAAAAATGTGTATTTTGTGGTAAAGAGATGCCAGATTTTTATTTGCTTATTGTTGTTGTTGTTGTTGTTGGTATTAATAATGCACAGTGCATTCTTATTTCAACTTGCAACAAAGTGTCGGTTTGGGAACTTCTTAGCAAGTGTATAAGGATAAACATTACTAGTGATGTCTGTGGATTTGAGTTGCTTGAAAATATATTGGGTTGCTGATTCACAGCCCAAAAGAGAAGGTTTGACTACACTCTGTCAAATCATTCATTGATTTGACCGACGAGTTGAAGGAAATATGGGGGGAAACTGAAAACAAGTAGAAAGCTCTCAAGGCCGTCTCTTTCCAGATTGGACTGTTAAAGCAGTGCAAAATCATATACTGCCATATGCCACATATTGCAAAATAAAAGTAAGCTCAGGTCAAGCTGCAAAGTGTGTGATAGGGTTTTAACTGCTTACTGCCCATAAGCTGCTGGAATATCTTAGCTACCTGTTTATTGCATAATCTAAGATTTACGGTTAGGCTGTTTCTTGCAGTGCTTTCAAGCTAATCCTTATCAAACTGAATGAGCTATTCATTGAACACGTAGTCAGTTAGAGTTGACTCAAGTTACAAAGTTGTACGCAATAAACTAATTGCAGATCGTAAAGCAATTCCACCTTGTTGGGTCAATAAATCATGGAGATTATAAATGTCAATGCCATGTCTAAAAAAAAACAGTGTTATTTATCCTCATGGAACAGGTCTCAAACAATATTATTGGTCCCATTGGTGTGGTGTGATTTTCCACTCTGAGACTATTCTGATGCAAACCAAAGAAACTACTTTGGTCCTATTTGATATTTCAGAGTTGTTCAGTTTCATATTGCATTTTATTTTATAGCTGTAATTTGAAGATTGGATTACATTTTAACTTCAGTAAAAGAAAAGTCGGATCTCAGACAGGTCAAAATTGCAAGTGACTGTTGGCTGCTTTTCCTTTGAAAGGGTAGCTATGTACATGCCACTGTAGAAAACACATTTCTTCTGTATGAGACAATCCTAAGTGAAGAGAGAGGGAGGGAGTGGATGTAAAAAGCAACACGTGTTCTAGGTTGATTTGGAACACAACATATTTTCACAGCAAGAAGGTCCCAAGTCTGATTCCCGCCTGGGACGCTGTTGGCACTGAGGTTGTGTCTCCCCATGCCTTCAGTGCCTCTAGTGGCCAGGTGGGCTATCTATTATAAATCCCAAAAGGGAGCAAATGGACAATGTTCTCTGTTTCAAATTTTGTCCAAATTTTGTCATCAGTGATGTCATAAATCACCTTATGACATCACTGATGATTAGGGGTGTCACGATACACTCAGTTCACGATACGATACGTATCACGATACTGGGTTCACGATAACGATACGATACGATACGATTTTAACAATATTTTTTTAAACTTGAATAATGACAATATAATGACTGGAAAAGTAGTATTTTATTTGAAATGCACAAATACAAAACATGCTGTTGTGGGAAATTGTTATTACAATAACAACTAGAAAAAACATGAGATTGGAGATAAGGCTTATCTTGAAATAGAATGAGTTACACCGTCACTTAGATTTACTTTGAACTAAAAGGTTTCTCAGCAGTATAAATTCTCATTATCCATCTTCAGTTTTTCTTCAAACTCAAACAACAAGACTTTTCTTAGTCTATTTTTTATGCATCTTCAGTTTTTCCTGTCAAGTAAACAGTTTTGCCAGAAACTCAATTGAATGGTTTCTCTCCTGTATAACTTCTCATGTGTCTCTTCAGAGACTTGTTCAACTGAACTACTTTCCACACATTGAACTTCAAACAAAGACGTTTCTTTGTCTACTTTTGAAAAAAAAAAAAAAAAAAAAAAAAAAAAAAAAAAAAATCACGATATGAGATTTCATCTCAACGATACATATCGTGACGTTTTACTATCGCGAAATTTCGTGGGACGATATATTGTGACACCCCTACTGATGATATCACAATGTCTCTTATGACATCACTGATGATATCACAATGCCTCTTATGACATCACTGATGATGTCACAATGCCTATGACATCACTGATGACATCACTACTGGGACAAACATTGAAACAGAGAACATTGCCCACTTGCTCCCTTTTATAATAGCACTGATGATGTCATAGGGGCACTCTGATGTCATAGGCATTGATATTGTTGTTTTCGGTTACACTCTGGCAATTGTGACATCACTGATGATGTCACAATGTCTATGATGTCATCAGTGATGAAAAGTTGAGCTGTGCATGCCAATAGAGCAGGCGAGGCCGAGCTGAGTATGTGAGCTGCAGGGTGGGCGAGCCCGCGCAGCGGGCGAGCCTAGGAATCGAGCACGCGAGAGGCCTAGTCTTGTCAAAAGGGCCTTTCTGTGTGGAGTTTCATGTTCTCCCCGTGTTCACCTGGTGTTCCCTTCCATATAAACCCCCACTAAAAACAAGCAACAAGATCTTCGTCTGACCAGCGATGGTCGAAAGAAGTTGGTTCCTGGGTGCTTCACTGCAGCTTCCCAACGCTCCTGGACTCAACCATGGAGAAGGACGAGCCAGGATGGATCAAAAGCGCAGGACGAATTTCACGGTGCATCCAAAGCATGTGTGTGGATGTACGGCTGCCATGCAGTGTCTGTGACAAATAAAGACAATGGGCTCTATTCTCCCCATGGCCTTAGGCGCTAAACTGGCGTTAAACGCAAAGAAAACACACTTTACGCCTGCCTACCTGTGACTCGGGAAGATAGCGTCATGTTTTTAGGCCCCGAAATGCTCTTTACGCTGAAGAGGCGTGGAGCAGTGCCAGAATAGGCCAGAATGGGCGTTTCGGCCTTAAATACCAGCCTAATGCTATCTTCCCAACTGGCGTTAATTTTGCGGTTAGCGCTTTTCAAAACCAGGCCTTATTCAGTGCGCCGGCCCCGGGGATGCACCCACGGCCTTATTCAATCACTCTTTCTGCCGCTATCTCACTCTCCCCCCTCTCTCTCTCAATCCCTTTCTCTCGCGCATCAATTTCTGCCCCTATAGCATCAGATCTGAAATGTAGGCTACACCACAGAATGACAGAACCATCACTATTTTGGGGGAAAGTCCACTAATAGGCAGTAGGCAGGCACAATGACCGATGAAAAGAAAGTTGTTATACCGTAGTTTTGAGCCCCTGTCATTCAGAGGCTGTTGCATCATCCTACCTGTCTGCCCTGCAGAGGGGGAGAAGACAAGGCAGCGAGAGAAAAGGATGCAATGATTCTGTCCAAACTTTCACCAATCTAATCTCATCATGACATCCAGGGATAGACTATATTTTTCTAGCCGATGCGTGTAGAACATTGTTCTCACTTTGCTCTTGCTATAGAGAGGCAAAGTGGAACGTCACTTCCTGCTTCAGCACTGTACCAGAGATTTTCAACCGCCATTTATTTTCCCATAGACATTTCGTAAAATGCTTATAAAATAGTTGTACTTCGTTGAACCAAACGGTTCAGCTAACGCTATAATCGGGAGAGACCATAGAACATTTCACTCGGACCAAAACATCTAAAAAATATTTTATTTAAACCCGCATTTCTTTTACGTTTTGGTCCCAGTGAAATGTTATGCGATCTCTCCTGTTTCTAAATATATCTGTACCGTTTGGTTTGAACCAGTAAAACTATTTTTATACGCATTTTACGAAATGTGTATGAGAAAATAAATGGCGGATGAAAATCTCTGGTACAGTGCTGAAGCAGGAAGTAGGCGGTCACTTTGCCTCTCGTCTGTAGCGTATTTACATGCTTGCTGTATTTAAACTGCTGTGAGATTTGTTTGAGGAGCATATGGAGACAGACAGGGATGAAAGAGGGAGGGGGGGAGCTCAGAGCGCTTTGGTCGGGCTTTTCTGACCCGGACTGGATCGCTCCGTGGAATCGGAGCTTGAAAGGGAAGAATGTGATTGGTTTACTGCAGATCGCCAATGGCCACAGTTGTGAATAATTCTACACTTAAAAAGGCGTGGTTAAATGGTTAGCGCCAGCTTTAGCGCAGAGGAAAAAGTTAGGGAATGCGCCTGACCACGCCTACTAATAGCGCTAGGCCAAGCCATAAACGCAAATTTAAGGCCAGGGGGAAGATAGAGAGCCCATAGGGTTGGTGCCTTAAAGCAGCTACGAGCAAGATTTTCGATTGTTATGAAACAGTAAAATTATAATATTGATGCATCACATCTTACCTATAATAGTAGCTGAGACCAAAGCCGTGTGAATCGGAGATGGCTCTCTTGATGATTATAGAGTATGTGTCTGTCTACCGGCAGGCCGGATAAACCCGGAAGTGAAACGAAACGGTTTACGGCAGCTGCCTGCCTTCAACCATTTCGCTCTGCCTAGCAACAGACCATAGACACGGAGAACGCCATTCAGGGGCTTGCTACTCTCGCGAACATCTCTCGTTATATTCTAACAGTTTGTTTGGAAGTCATTTTGTTATTTTGTGGTTATGGCCGAAGTGGCTGCCGCAAACCGTTTCATTTCACTTCCTGATCTGCCCCGGCCCGCAGACAGACTAATCGTCAAGACAACACTGGCCGATTCACTCGGGGTTCAAGCGAGACTACTCGGCGTTGGTCTCGTCTACTATTAGAGGTAAGATGTGATGCATCAATATTAAATTTAGACTGTTTAACTCATTGAATGCCAATGACGACAGCTGTCGTCAATTCAAATACTGACGTAGAGTGCCAATGACGACGGTTGTCGTCAATTGCGTTTTTTGACGGTGGGACGTGGATCAATCCCTGATACATCTCTGGTACAACTATTGTAGCTATTGGAGGTCTATAACCTATTTTACAGAACCCTTAGGTGGCGACAGTGCTCTCCACATAACAGAAAGGCAAGGAAAAAACAAAGAAGAAGTCGTTATGGAAACGGAAATCGCATCGCATCCGTATGCATCGATATGCTGAAGCACGTTACTGCAGCTGTGCCTGCAGCAGCCAATCTGCTCCCACAATTGAGCCGCTCTGTGTCGGTTGCGACAGCACATCTGCACATCCACACCGTGGAGTTATTATTCTCAACTGGAAGCATCGTTGCCGGTGACAAACACACGCGGAACGCTGTAAAAAAGCCTGGCTGTTCCGCACCCTTCACTGTGCGCACAGCAAACTCAGCAGAGAGCCACCACAGACAGGAGGAGGAGTGTGCAGTTGAGGCGAGGCGGGGCGGGGCGGGGGGGGGGGGGGGGGGAGGGGGCACGCAGAGCAGCACACACACAACACCCAGACAGACCCAGGCAGCAGGACAGGATTGACAAACGCAAGCCAGAATATCCGATACCCACCAGCAGCAAATCAAAACCAGCAAGAAGCTGCAACCAGCAGCGCACGCAGGGGCCAGCGCTGCTGGTTGTAGCTAAAAATATTATTCTGCCAAACAAAATTCCCTGGCCTAAACTGTTTTATTGAAGGAAATTATTTTTGAGGTGTGACTACATTAGAAAAGATTAGCTTCAGAGTCAGTAATGTGCTTGAAATGATTAATTTCACAAAAGGCCAATTATCTCAGCTTCTAGAAAAAAATTGCTTTTTTTGGATGAATCAAGCTATCTTCTCCGGCTCATAACTAAAGAACGGAAAATGGGATCAATAAACTTTTTTTTGCAGATGATAGAATAGAGTCTCATCGTTCTTTGTGCGTGTTCAGTGTTTACATAGTAATATCACACAATATTCTGTGGGCCTCGAGAAATCACTGAAAACGCTCTGAAACTCTGGCACTGGGAGCGTCCGTTCTCCAAAAGTGGCTGGCACTCAATGAGTTAATAACAATCAAAAATCTTGCTCGTAGCTGCTTTAACAAATGAAACTAGATGAGCTGAAATGAAACCGGATGGACAAACCCGTCTTTAATCACCACACGCAACTACACTAATACATGCATATACGTGTTCGGGGGCGGCGCAAACACACACACACATGCTAGAATGGCGCCATGAAATTCAATCTCTGCATTTTGCCATCCTGGCTTGTCCTTCCTCCATGGAGCAGGCAGGAGCAGTGGGCAGCTGCAGTGAAGCGCCCAGGAACCAACTTCTTCACATCCATTGCTGGTCAGGCGACGTCTTCTTGCGTGTTTCTAGTGGGGGTCCATATTGGCTGAGTTTCCCAACAAAGAAGCTTCTTAAGGAGTTAAGAAGCTTCTTAACTCCTTAAGAAGGAGTTAAGAAGGTTCCTTCTTCTTAAGGAGGAGTTAAGAAGGCTCCAAAGAAGTGTTTCCCAAAGGCCTTCTTAACAGCCTTCTTAGAGGCTGTTTTGAGTGCCAAGGACGTCGATCGACGTCAAAGTAAATAGTGACGTAGAGTGCCAAGGACGTCGATCGACGTCAAATGCGTTTTTTGACGGTGGGACGTGGATCAAAGCCTTCTGCATCTCCTGTACAAATATTGTAGCTATTGGATGTGTATAACCTATTTTACAGGCCCATTAGGTGGCGACAGTGCTCTCCAGATTAGAGGAAGGTCCGGAAAACAGCTGGAAAAAGCCCCGTGATCAAAGAGAAACCGCTCATGCTGCAGCCAGAGCCATATAGATTGCTCTGGCTGCAATCTGACGTTGGCTGCGAACATCAGTCAATCCGCGCCCACAACTCAGCCCCTCTGTTTCTGCTGTATAGTTTCTCCACACGATTAGCCGCCAGAAAGGCAGCACCCGACGCCGAAGGGCCAAACCTTTCCCTGCAGTCCGGTTTGGCATTTCCGTGTCGCGCTGGGAGCCGGCGCAAAAAAACGGACTCCGAAAATAGACTGGGTGTGTGTAGGCTGTGTGTTAGTGTGGGGAGGAGTTTGCAGCTGAGGGGGGGAGAGGGGGGTGGGGCACGCAGTGCACCACACAACTACACCACGTCACTACATCAGAAAATATTATCTTCAGACTCAGTGAATGTGCTTGAAATGCTGCATTTCACAAAAGGCGGAATAACTCAGCTTCTAATTTGAAATGTGTCTTTTTGCTCAAAACAGCCTATCTTCTCCGGCTCATAACTAAAGAACGGAAAATGGTATCAATAAACTTTTTTTTGCAGATGATAGAAGATAGTCTCATCGTTCTTTGTGCGTGTTCGGTGTTTACATAGTAATATCACACAATATTCTGTGGGCCTCGAGAAATAACTGAAAAACGCTCTGAAACTCTGGCACTGGGAGCGTCCGTTCTCCAAAAGTGGCTGGCACTCAATGAGTTAAGAAGGGTGTAAGAAGGCTGTAAGAAGGCTCTTAAGAAGGGTTCTGTGAAAGGTGCTATATAAATCCACAACATTCTTATTATAAAAGGAATCCATTCTGATTAGAGGAATATAGCCTATGGTAAAACATTTAAAACACAAGTAACCATATTGCATAGAGGAGAGATTTTCAAGTGTTCCCCAATTTTAAACACTAAAAGGTGCATGAAAGAAAGGAAAAAGGGAAAAACACAACAGTGGACTATATTATTATGTCCTTTTGTCTGACACGGCTGAATCTGCGAGTGTTTCCATCGTTAAGAAGGTGTTAAGAATGCCCCAGACCCTTCTTACAAAACCTTCTTAACGAAAGATCATCTTAGGCTAAGAAGCAATCCGGAAACGCGTTGGCTTCGTTGGCTTCTTACGGGTCAAAGAAGCTTCTTAGCTTCTTAAGAAGCTTTTGGGAAATGCATGCCTTCTTAACGAAAGATCAACTTAGGCTAAGAAGCAATCGGGAGCTTCTTTGACCCTTCTTAAGGAGTTAAGAAGCTTCTTAACTCCTTAAGAAGCTTTTGGGAAACGCAGAATGCTGTTATGGAGGAAACCCCAGGTGAGCACAGGGAGAACATGCAAACTACACACAGAAAGGCAACTGAGTTGGCCTTGTAGAGAATTTTGCCACTGTCCCTTAAGAGTCTGTGCACGCCACTGATTGGTTCTGTGCATGGGTCTGTGCACGCCACTGATTGGTTCTGTGCACGCCACTGATTGGTTCTGTGCACGCCACTGATTGGTTCTGTGCACGGGTCAGTGAGCAATGAGCACCTCTCTACTGTAATTACTGTCCTGGATTGATCACTTACAGGCAGGAAACCAGTGAAGACATGTGACAGGCCTCTTTAGGCGTGATGGGGCAACTAAATAGGGATTATTTTTGGTTCACTGACACACACAGAAAAAGTAGTTGCATTGTTCTCTGCACAGAAACGAGCTTAATACAATAACCATTATGGTTATGTACCTTCATAATCACTATTCAAATATTAGCAGACCAGTGGACAATTCTGGACACTCACTCTTTGGTGCAGTTTCCTTTCTATTTAGTAAAACTATACAGATAAGCTAAAAAATCACTTTAATCCCAAGAGAGAGAGGGAGGGAGGGAGAGAGAGGGAGGGAGAGCGGGGGAGGGAGAGAGAGGGAGAGAGAGAGAGCGTGCGTGCGTGCGTGTGTGTGTCAAATTTGACCAATAGTATCTAATAATTGTAATAATAATGACAAGTTAAATACAAAACATTATAAGAGTATAATTGTATAACAGCAAATGTTGATCCTTGTTGAATCCTACCTGTACAGTCGGTTGGCCCCATGATGCAGTTGTCATTTCAATTTCAGCCATGGGTATTTTAATTTACAACCCGTAGTGAATAAAGTCTCTGCACACCCAAGTGTATGACAGGTGTATGACAGGTGTATGACAGGTGTTTGACAGGTGTATGACAGGTGTATGACAGGTGTATGACAGGTGTATGACAAGTGTATGACAAGTGTATGACAGGTGTATGACAGGTGTATGACAGGTGTATGACAGGTGTTTGACAGGTGTATGACAGGTGTATGACAGGTGTATGACAAGTGTATGACAGGTGTATGACAAGTGTATGACAGGTGTATGACAGGTGTATGACAGGTGTATGACAGGTGTATGACAGGTGTATGACAGGTGTATGACAGGTGTATGACAGGTGTATGACAGGTGTATGACAAGTGTATGACAGGTGTATGACAAGTGTATGACAGGTGTATGACAGGTGTATGACAGGTGTATGACAGGTGTATGACAGGTGTATGACAGGTGTATGACAGGTGTATGACAGGTGTATGACAGGTGTATGACAAGTGTATGACAGGTGTATGACAAGTGTATGACAGGTGTATGACAGGTGTATGACAGGTGTATGACAGGTGTATGACAGGTGTATGACAGGTGTATGACAGGTGTATGACAGGTGTATGACAAGTGTATGACAGGTGTATGACAAGTGTATGACAAGTGTATGACAGGTGTATGACAAGTGTATGACAGGTGTATGACAAGTGTATGACAGGTGTATAACAGGTGTATGACAGGTGTATGACAGGTGTATGACAGGTGTATGACAGGTGTATGACAGGTGTATGACAGGTGTATGACAGGTGTATGACAGGTGTATGACAGGTGTATGACAGGTGTATGACAAGTGTATGACAGGTGTATGACAGGTGTATGACAGGTGTATGACAGGTGTATGACAGGTGTTTGACAGGTGTATGACAGGTGTATGACAGGTGTATGACAGGTGTATGACAGGTGTATGACAGGTGCGTCGGAGGAGGATGCAACCAGTAGAACAAAGAAGCTCCCACACTGTCTCGGCAAGACATGTGGGAGCTTCTTTGCTCTATTTTAATAAAAAAAAAAGTTTTAAATGGTAGATAGATATTTTGTTTATTTATGATTTTTGAAAAGGTAAATCATGTAGCCTCACCTTGGCATTTAAACAATTAGAAGAAAAGCTTTATTTCCAATACAGATATGTCCAAGTACTCTAGAAAACACTATGTAACAGCTGTGGATGTCTGGCTCAGACAGAGGCAGCGTTTGTTTCTTCTAAGCTGGCTAAATACGTGTCCCTTTGCACCTTCAGGCGGGTTCCTGATTCCATATCTCATCATGCTGGTCTTGGAGGGCGTGCCCTTATTCTATATGGAGCTCGCCATTGGCCAGAAGATGCGTCTGGGTAGCATTGGCGCGTGGACTGCCATCAGCCCTTACTTGGGAGGAGTGGGTGAGCTTGTGCTAACTTGCTAATTGAAGAGTTTGGTTCCTTCAGTATTTCTCCCTTGTGTCGAGGCAGAGGTTGGAGCTGGGTCTGGCAACACACGGTTGAGTTGCACATACCGTAATCTATGCAAACTGATTTCTGAGCCTCGAGTTGGAACGTTGTCCGCCGCAGCTAGACAGTTATACTTAACGCATGCAGGCACGTGCACACATTATACTGAAAGGGGGCTTAAGCTCCTGCCCTTTTGCCCTCCTATAGAAGGGTCAGAGTTTTTAGGCCTCAGCAGAGCTTCTGGTATCAGCGGAAACTAGATATCCAGACGACTGTTACGATGAGCCAACCATGTTACGCTAGCTAGCTGGGAAGTGGGTGTAACATAAGGTGACCAGATTTCTGAAATGAAAATCGGGGACATTTCTAGTTTGGCAGTCAATATAGGCCTATCATTAAAATATCCAATATATATGAAATAAAAAAAGTCAGACAATTCTGGTTTCATGTATTTTGACCATGAAACTGTTGTAGCTACTGTACTGTAATAAACTATGGTGCAAGCCGACTGATACCAAGACCTTGAGGAACAATAGACAAATTCATGCTGTGATTTGCTATGAAAAACCTTTGACATTTGGAGATTTCTGTAAGATTTGAATTTTTTGGTGATTGAGTGGCGAGCACTTCTGTTCTGGAAATTGCTCAGAAACCCCCTTATTGTAAATATACCTTGGAAGACCATACATCCCCTGAATTCCCTATAGGTCTCTAGTTTGTGGTTGTAAAGTTGTATGATGATATATAAGCATTTTCACTCCTACTGGAGCATCTGAAAGACAGTAATGTCGGCTGTAGATGAGGAGTAGAAAATCAGGTACATTTTCGGGGGACAGCTCCAGCCAGGGACAGGTGACCAAAAACGGGGACTGTCCCTGAAAATCGGGGACGTCTGGTCACCTTAGTGTAACATAGCTCAAAAGTCAGATTTTTTTTTTTTTACAAAGGTAAGCTCTCTGAGTGCAGTTTTCTAGTTACTGAAACAAGTGCCGTCTATGGAGATGGATGGTGGTAAGACACTATGAGTGAAGATGTCAGACAGAGGACTAGGTAAGAGGTGGCTGGTTAACATGTGAGGAAAATTGACTACAACTGACTAAATACACGTCATTTCTTTGCATGTACCATTAATCAACTGTCATGTAGCAGTGTTTGAACCAACCTTTGTTTGTCATGTTTATTTCAAATATGTATATAAACAAAACAGAGACAATATACAGGGCCTTCAAAATTACATGTTAACAAGTTAACAAGACATATTCGAAAAGGAGTGAGAAGAAGTTAAGAACTTATTAACTCCCACCCCTTTTCCACAATACTACATTATTATACTTGTATAACAACACATACTATAGAAATATACACATATATATATACATGTACACATACATTCACATATACACATACATACACACATACATACATACAGTACATACATACATACATACATACAGTACATACATACATACATACATACATACATACATACATACATACATACATACATACATACATACATACATACATACATACATACATACATACATACATACATACATACATAAAACACTAGTCATTATGTTTTAATCTATTGTATAATGTTCTCATTTCAGGTCTTGCTAGTGTTGTGACATCCCTGTATCTATGTCTCTATTACAATGTCATCAATGCATGGAGCTTCTGGTACCTGTTCAATTCCTTTCAAGTGAGTTTCTCATCAACAAACACTGTTTTCCATTGAGGATATTGTGAGTCAGGAACTGGTGTTTTGGGTAACAAGTAGGCCTAGGTATTTTTCAGTTTTTCTTTCTCAGTTTCTTGAGAAGATGTGTTCATTTGAATGTTCGTATACTCCTAAAAGTAACATTCAGAGAAAACCATCCTGACAGTTGGTGAACAAGCTTATTTCGCTAACAAATAGAGAGCCGCAGGAACGAGTCCGGAAATCATCGATGCTAACACTCCTGGTTCTTCACTGTTTTCGCCTATGGGAGTTTTGAATGGGTTTTTGGCGCGATGGTTCTAATAATCTCTCTGGGCAACGCTGGCTTAATCAAACGCGAACCAGTGTTTAGTAATATCATCTTCACACACGAGGACCACTTTTATGAGTTTTGAAGCTTTTACGTGCCGTTAAAAGGGCGGCTAGCTAGCAAACAGCTAAATGAGACTACACTTTTGAGTCAATGTGGATATATACGTCAATAACGTCACTACTTCAAAGGACAAACACGGAAATTCTCTTTCCCTCACCTGGTTCAGCCCCGTTCAGCCCGGGGTAATCAGTGCACACATCAACAACAGTCCAGGTTGAGTGCTGACGTGACGTGGAAGCCTGTGCGACAGTGTGTAGTTCTGGATTAGCTTAGCTCGAGCTTTTTACTTCTAGGGCTCGCATTTACGCTACAAAACTCATGAAAGTGGTCCTCATGTGTGAAGGTTATCCGACTGAACTCTGGTTCGCGTTTGATTGATCTTGCCTTGCCCAGAGACCTTATTTGAAGCATCGCGGCAAAAACCCATTCAAAAATCCCATAGACAGAAACAGTGAAGAACCAGGAAGTCCGGGACTTCCGCGTTCTGACTACAAAAATACGTCATCCCTGCGGCTCTCTATTTAGTGGTCCTAAAACTGTTGTTGAGTGTGTTCTTCAACATCTAAACTTGTGTAAGATGGAAAAAAAAGTGAAAGTCGTCGTCTTTTTTCTTTCTTTCAAAAAAACAACCTTTTATCTTGATTTGTGATTTCAAGGTTGCCTACTCGTTACGCCTTTGACCAGACCATGTCATGCGCCAAATGTCGGTTACGTGTGGAGCATAAGTAGACTTTGCCTATTCTGTGTTCACTCCCCTCCCAGTCGGTCCTGCCCTGGGCACAGTGCCCCCTCAACCAAAACCTTACCGGCCCTATAGAGGAGTGTGAACGTGCCACGCCCACCCAGTACTTCTTCTACAGACAAACGCTGGACATCTCCTCGTCCATCGATGAGAATGGCGGCGTACATACAGGACAGGCGCTCTGCCTCCTGCTGGCCTGGATGATGTGCTACCTGTTCGTTGTACGAGGAGTCAAGTCAACTGGAAAGGTTACGGCGCTTTAAGTCACTATTGGGAGCAGTGTTGGGCAAGTTACTTTCAAAATGTAATATACTACATATTACTAGTTACTTTCATTTGAAAGTAATAAGTTACTTTACAATATTACTGTCTGTGTAGAGTAACTCCTTACTTATTACACTACTTTTGCATTACTTTCACTGTAATAACAGCAGTAGCAGAATGACATCGCCGCCCCGGAACCACCCCGAAAAATAATGTCAACTGCCTTGAAGTCAGTGGAAACAATCCAAAATTCGAAATGTTATTCTTTTCCTTTGTTATTGTCATTTGTAGTGGTTATTTGCATAAAAACACAGTTTGATTAGGAGATTATTTAAATATGTGCTTTGATTAAAACATTTTTTTTACTCAATTTGTAACTTGAGTTACTTGACAAAGTAACTGGTATAATATTACTGAAATCCTATAAGTAATAAGTTATATTACTGAGTTACTGCTAAAAGTAATATATTACATGTAATATGTTACTTTTGTAATGAGTTACCCCCAACACTTGGGAGTATGTGCTGTGTTATTGTAATGTGGGGAAAGAAAGCCTTGGAGAGAATGAGTGAAATTCTTTCAGAAT
Source organism: Poromitra crassiceps (assembly GCF_964638095.1). NCBI lineage: Eukaryota > Metazoa > Chordata > Actinopteri > Beryciformes > Melamphaidae > Poromitra > Poromitra crassiceps. Next base: position 5,416,359 of record NC_139640.1, read on the forward strand.
ATTAGCCCACTTCATTACATAACCATAAGATGAGCTCTGAGGAAAGTTCAAGGTTTGTGTGTGGAGAGATCAGAGATTATTAGGTCAGGTATGTGTTACAGCTGGGGCCTTCAAATGTGTTTATAATACTCTGGCTCCTTAGTTTTGTTTGGACTGTTGTGTTAGTGTAACGGCGTTGGGTAGGTGGTACTTGCAGCAACCCATGTTAAGGGCTTGTCCAGGGGTGGTTACGAACCGCCGACCTTCGGCTTGGGAGTCCGACATGTTAACCACTGCGCCAAGAGAGCTAGCTCCCTTGGTGGAGCTGATTAACATGCCTTTATACCTGGGGAGTGAGTTTAACCAATCCACTCGCTACCACTCGGGACTCACGAGGAATCCACGCTGATTCACCTCGGTTACATTAGCATTAGACTTTAGCAATGAGGGCAAGCTCTCACCGATGTACTGTGGCTTTCCTTCGGCTCGCGACGCTCTCTGGGTCGGTTCGGCGTCTCTATGCGACGTCCACACTGTCGAGCCGCGCCCGGTCCAATTAAGCAATTAAGCCCCTGCCCAGCCACCTGGACAGCTCGTTATTGTCCTTTGCTAAACGAGACTCCAGCATGCAGGGGAAGGCCGTTGAAGACCGCCCATAGACAAACTGTTACAGCCATAAACAGATGTGAGTTCCACTAAAGTTCAGTGTCCCGGGGAAAAGAGTCAAAAAGAGGCATTATTCCATTCATATTTCCGACAAGAGTGAAGTCTTTCGTCCTGACGTCTTTCCAGGTCCTCTCACATCTCAAACAATTCTCTTCTCTTCTTGCTTACGTCAGAGGAGATGATGCTCTCTCACAGTTAGCCAATCACAGCCCAACGCTGACGCGCAAATATTCTCAAACTGGCTGTGAGTGACGGCTATACTGACCAGTGATGCTCCTCGAATCACTTTGCCTGCATGACATGACCTCATCAGCTGTTTCTCATGAGCTCATAAACTGACATTTAAAGGAACATGCCAACATTTTGGGAGATTCGCCTATTTGCCATATTCCCGGTAGTAAGAGGAGAAGATACTGTAGATACCCTTCTCTTCCCTGTGCGTTAGGGGTGGGGGGGAAAATCGATACATCATAGTATCGTGATATTTTGCCTGACGATATTGTATCAATATTTGGACGCCAAGTATCGATATTTCATTTTTTTTTTTTTTTTTTTTTGCAGGCCATCCCATGCCAGGCCACTGGGCATCTGCGCAAAGCGCCCAAGGTTGCACTCCGTGCCTGCAGTGGCATATTGAGTCCAGAGAAGCTTAATAATGTAGCCTACATTTTGGGCAAAAACAAAACAAAACAAAAAAACACTGCATGTTTTACTTCCGGTGAGGTCAAGGAAAAGGTAGAAAAAGGAGTTAGACAATACCGAAATATCGCAATATTCAATATATCGCAATATTCAATATATCGCAATATTCAATATATCGCAAGTTCAGTCACCAAAAATACACCTTCCAACAGCGCCAAAACACTCACATGTAAATGTTGTGACTCATACACTCACCACGCGATTCAATAATAATCCAAAGTGACAGGAAACCTTCATTTTCAAAGTAAATGATACCCGGAGGTAGTGAGTAGTGCAGTGCATGCGCCTCAGTCAACGCAATTTCTGTGCTTTGAAGTGTAGAATAATTATGATGCTGGAAAACCTCCGTAACCACTCTGGCTCTTGTTTGACACAACCTGTAGGTGGTGTATTTCACAGCCACATTTCCCTACCTGGTCCTCTTCATCTACCTGATCCGGGGCGTCACCCTTCACGGCGCCATGAATGGTGTCAAATACATGTTCACACCCAAGGTAGGCTTGTGTTAAATACATGTTCACACCCAAGGTAGGCTTGTGTTAAATACATGTTCACTCCCAAGGTAGGCTTGTGTTAAATACATGTTCACACCCAAGGTAGGCTTGTGTTAAATACATGTTTACACCCAAGGTAGGCTTGTGTTAAATACATGTTCACTCCCAAGGTAGGCTTGTGTTAAATACATGTTCACACCCAAGGTAGGCTTGTGTTAAATACATGTTCACACCCAAGGTAGGCTTGTGTTAAATACATGTTCACACCCAAGGTAGGCTTGTGTTAAATACATGTTCACTCCCAAGGTAGGCTTGTGTTAAATACATGTTCACACCCAAGGTAGGCTTGTGTTAAATACATGTTCACACCCAAGGTAGGCTTGTGTTAAATACATGTTTACACCCAAGGTAGGCTTGTGTTAAATACATGTTTACACACCCAAGGTAGGCTTGTGTTAAATACATGTTCACACACCCAAGGTAGGCTTGTGTCAAATACATGTTCACACCCAAGGTAGGCTTGTGTTAAATACATGTTCACACACCCAAGGTAGGCTTGTGTTAAATACATGTTTACACACCCAAGGTAGGCTTGTGTCAAATACATGTTCACACACCCAAGGTAGGCTTGTGTCAAATACATGTTTACACACCCAAGGTAGGCTTGTGTTAAATACATGTTTACACACCCAAGGTAGGCTTGTGTTAAATACATGTTCACACCCAAGGTAGGCTTGTGTTAAATACATGTTCACACACCCAAGGTAGGCTTGTGTTAAATACATGTTTACACACCCAAGGTAGGCTTGTGTTAAATACATGTTCACACCCAAGGTAGGCTTGTGTTAAATACATGTTCACACCCAAGGTAGGCTTGTGTTAAATACATGTTCACTCCCAAGGTAGGCTTGTGTTAAATACATGTTCACACCCAAGGTAGGCTTGTGTCAAATACATGTTCACTCCCAAGGTAGGCTTGTGTTAAATACATGTTCACACACCCAAGGTAGGCTTGTGTTAAATACATGTTCACACACCCAAGGTAGGCTTGTGTTAAATACATGTTCACACACCCAAGGTAGGCTTGTGTTAAATACATGTTCACTCCCAAGGTAGGCTTGTGTTAAATACATGTTCACACCCAAGGTAGGCTTGTGTTAAATACATGTTCACACACCCAAGGTAGGCTTGTGTCAAATACATGTTCACACCCAAGGTAGGCTTGTGTTAAATACATGTTCACACACCCAAGGTAGGCTTGTGTTAAATACATGTTCACTCCCAAGGTAGGCTTGTGTTAAATACATGTTCACACCCAAGGTAGGCTTGTGTTAAATACATGTTCACACCCAAGGTAGGCTTGTGTTAAATACATGTTCACACCCAAGGTAGGCTTGTGTTAAATACATGTTCACACACCCAAGGTAGGCTTGTGTCAAATACATGTTCACACCCAAGGTAGGCTTGTGTTAAATACATGTTCACACACCCAAGGTAGGCTTGTGTTAAATACATGTTCACTCCCAAGGTAGGCTTGTGTTAAATACATGTTCACACCCAAGGTAGGCTTGTGTTAAATACATGTTTACACACCCAAGGTAGGCTTGTGTTAAATACATGTTCACACCCAAGGTAGGCTTGTGTTAAATACATGTTCACACCCAAGGTAGGCTTGTGTTAAATACATGTTCACACACCCAAGGTAGGCTTGTGTCAAATACATGTTCACACCCAAGGTAGGCTTGTGTTAAATACATGTTCACACACCCAAGGTAGGCTTGTGTTAAATACATGTTCACTCCCAAGGTAGGCTTGTGTTAAATACATGTTCACACCCAAGGTAGGCTTGTGTTAAATACATGTTCACACACCCAAGGTAGGCTTGTGTTAAATACATGTTCACACCCAAGGTAGGCTTGTGTTAAATACATGTTCACACCCAAGGTAGGCTTGTGTCAAATACATGTTCACACCCAAGGTAGGCTTGTGTCAAATACATGTTCACACCCAAGGTAGGCTTGTGTTAAATACATGTTTACACACCCAAGGTAGGCTTGTGTTAAATACATGTTTACACACCCAAGGTAGGCTTGTGTTAAATACATGTTCACACCCAAGGTAGGCTTGTGTTAAATACATGTTCACACCCAAGGTAGGCTTGTGTTAAATACATGTTTACACACCCAAGGTAGGCTTGTGTTAAATACATGTTTACACACCCAAGGTAGGCTTGTGTTAAATACATGTTCACACCCAAGGTAGGCTTGTGTTAAATACATGTTCACACCCAAGGTAGGCTTGTGTTAAATACATGTTCACACCCAAGGTAGGCTTGTGTTAAATACATGTTCACACTCAAGGTAGGCTTGTGTTAAATACATGTTCACACACCCAAGGTAGGCTTGTGTTAAATACATGTTCACACCCAAGGTAGGCTTGTGTCAAATACATGTTCACACACCCAAGGTAGGCTTGTGTTAAATACATGTTTACACACCCAAGGTAGGCTTGTGTTAAATACATGTTTACACACCCAAGGTAGGCTTGTGTTAAATACATGTTCACACCCAAGGTAGGCTTGTGTCAAATACATGTTCACACCCAAGGTAGGCTTGTGTCAAATACATGTTCACACCCAAGGTAGGCTTGTGTTAAATACATGTTTACACACCCAAGGTAGGCTTGTGTTAAATACATGTTTACACACCCAAGGTAGGCTTGTGTTAAATACATGTTCACACCCAAGGTAGACTTGTGTTAAATACATGTTCACACCCAAGGTAGGCTTGTGTTAAATACATGTTTACACACCCAAGGTAGGCTTGTGTTAAATACATGTTTACACACCCAAGGTAGGCTTGTGTTAAATACATGTTCACACCCAAGGTAGGCTTGTGTTAAATACATGTTCACACCCAAGGTAGGCTTGTGTTAAATACATGTTCACACCCAAGGTAGGCTTGTGTTAAATACATGTTCACACTCAAGGTAGGCTTGTGTTAAATACATGTTCACACACCCAAGGTAGGCTTGTGTTAAATACATGTTCACACCCAAGGTAGGCTTGTGTTAAATACATGTTTACACACCCAAGGTAGGCTTGTGTTAAATACATGTTTACACACCCAAGGTAGGCTTGTGTTAAATACATGTTTACACACCCAAGGTAGGCTTGTGTTAAATACATGTTCACACCCAAGGTAGGCTTGTGTTAAATACATGTTCACACCCAAGGTAGGCTTGTGTTAAATACATGTTTACACACCCAAGGTAGGCTTGTGTTAAATACATGTTCACACCCAAGGTAGGCTTGTGTCAAATACATGTTCACACCCAAGGTAGGCTTGTGTTAAATACATGTTCACACCCAAGGTAGGCTTGTGTCAAATACATGTTCACACCCAAGGTAGGCTTGTGTTAAATACATGTTCACACCCAAGGTAGGCTTGTGTTAAATACATGTTTACACACCCAAGGTAGGCTTGTGTCAAATACATGTTCACACCCAAGGTAGGCTTGTGTTAAATACATGTTCACACCCAAGGTAGGCTTGTGTCAAATACATGTTCACACCCAAGGTAGGCTTGTGTTAAATACATGTTCACACCCAAGGTAGGCTTGTGTTAAATACATGTTCACACCCAAGGTAGACTTGTGTTAAATACATGTTCACACCCAAGGTAGGCTTGTGTTAAATACATGTTTACACACCCAAGGTAGGCTTGTGTTAAATACATGTTTACACACCCAAGGTAGGCTTGTGTTAAATACATGTTCACACCCAAGGTAGGCTTGTGTTAAATACATGTTCACACCCAAGGTAGGCTTGTGTTAAATACATGTTCACACCCAAGGTAGGCTTGTGTTAAATACATGTTCACACTCAAGGTAGGCTTGTGTTAAATACATGTTCACACACCCAAGGTAGGCTTGTGTTAAATACATGTTCACACCCAAGGTAGGCTTGTGTTAAATACATGTTTACACACCCAAGGTAGGCTTGTGTTAAATACATGTTTACACACCCAAGGTAGGCTTGTGTTAAATACATGTTTACACACCCAAGGTAGGCTTGTGTTAAATACATGTTCACACCCAAGGTAGGCTTGTGTTAAATACATGTTCACACCCAAGGTAGGCTTGTGTTAAATACATGTTTACACACCCAAGGTAGGCTTGTGTTAAATACATGTTCACACCCAAGGTAGGCTTGTGTCAAATACATGTTCACACCCAAGGTAGGCTTGTGTTAAATACATGTTCACACCCAAGGTAGGCTTGTGTCAAATACATGTTCACACCCAAGGTAGGCTTGTGTTAAATACATGTTCACACCCAAGGTAGGCTTGTGTTAAATACATGTTTACACACCCAAGGTAGGCTTGTGTCAAATACATGTTCACACCCAAGGTAGGCTTGTGTTAAATACATGTTCACACCCAAGGTAGGCTTGTGTCAAATACATGTTCACACCCAAGGTAGGCTTGTGTTAAATACATGTTCACACCCAAGGTAGGCTTGTGTTAAATACATGTTCACACCCAAGGTAGGCTTGTGTCAAATACATGTTCACACCCAAGGTAGGCTTGTGTTAAATACATGTTTACACACCCAAGGTAGGCTTGTGTTAAATACATGTTTACACACCCAAGGTAGGCTTGTGTCAAATACATGTTCACACCCAAGGTAGGCTTGTGTTAAATACATGTTCACACCCAAGGTAGGCTTGTGTTAAATACATGTTTACACACCCAAGGTAGGCTTGTGTTAAATACATGTTTACACACCCAAGGTAGGCTTGTGTTAAATACATGTTTACACACCCAAGGTAGGCTTGTGTTAAATACATGTTTACACACCCAAGGTAGGCTTGTGTTAAATACATGTTCACACCCAAGGCTTGTGTTAATGGTTTGAAATGGGGATACAGTGGGCATCTGGGTAGTCTAGAGGTAACTGACTGTTGTTATGTGTGCCTTGTGTGGGTGCATGTTTGTCTGTCTTCAGATGGAACAACTTGCCAACCCCACCACGTGGATTAATGCAGCCACGCAGATCTTCTTCTCTCTGGGTTTGGGTTTCGGCTCCCTCATAGCCTTTGCCAGCTACAACCAATACAACAACAACTTTGAGCGCCAGGCCATCGTCGTCGCTGCCATCAACAGCGGGACGTCCATCTTTGCCAGTATTGTCACTTTTTCAATCTATGGCTTCAAGGCCACCATCAACTATGAGAGCTGCTTGGAGAGGTGAGCCTAGAGAGCAGAGGTTCTCAAATGTTTTTCAGCCAAGGACCCCTTACAAGATAGAAAATATACCGGGGAACCCCCTCAATCTGATTTGTGATTTTGGGCTAAGCTTAATCGTTTCCACCGTAACGTGCCTGACTTTTAAATTGATAGGTTTGTTAGATTAGAATGTAATCCATGAACCATTTTAGATTTAAAGCATAAAATATTTTCGTTGAACTATGAAGCTTTTGCAAAGAATAAAAAAAAATATATCTTTTTTTTTATTTTCCTGAAAACTTTTCACGGACCCCCTTGCAAAGTGCCACGGACCCCCATTTGAGAACCAATGGCCTAGAAAGAGAGAGAGAGAGAGAGAGAGTGTGTGTGTGTGTGTGTGTGTGTGTGTGTGTGTGTGTATGTGTGTGTGTGTGTGTGTGTGTGTGCGTGCGTGCGTGCGTGCGTGCGTGTGTCTAAGCCGCTTTCACACACAGATCGCGCAATGTTGCCATTCAGAAGGCCCGCAAGTTGCCGCAACACCGGCAGACTTGCCACAGAAATTGTTTTCACACAGAGCCAAGCAGCGCCACCGTATTTCCGCCCCGGGGTGCTTTCAGGATACATCCACCCCTCCCGGATTAAAATGAGGCGGGGGGGGGCATTTCCACCCAGCCCCTCAGTAGCCTAAATGCATATTTTCATAGGTTTGTGTAGCCTAGGCTACTGTATGATGAACGAATTCATTCAACAAACACCAGCAGCTCAACGTGCAGCTGGTCGTTAAGAACAGCAAAGGATAAAAGAGAGTCTGATGAGAGCTCACTTTGATTTTCAAAGTACTGTTTTCTATTTAAGCCCCTTTTTGGATTAAGTGGATCCTTACCTCTCAGGAAAATGTGCCGTGCCATCTCAGGCTATCTTATTTTTTTTATTTTTTCACATATAAACAACATGCATATCTGTGTTTTGTCAACCCTGTTACCGACATAACAATTACTGTTTGAAAAGGTTTTAAATCCATATTTAGAACAAATCTGATATATTATGAAAGATAAAGTCTCCCTTGTTACACTAAGTGTGTTTGTAAAGTGAGAATATTGAGGAGTTTACTTTTTCCCCATGGATGAATATGCCCATTTACATTTAGCACTTTCACAGCATCTTCTGTTTAAGAAAAAGTTATGTAAACAAAATAATAATACCCAAATCTCTTTGAGTGGCTTACTGGTACTTTTTACTTAACGCATAAAATTCGTTTATTTTGCATGCGTCTTTTCATTTTTTAAATGATATTAGAATATTATACAAGTAACAGGGTTGACAACACTTAGCATATTGGTTATACTGCCTGTTTAAGTTATAGTTGTGGATGTAATAGGGTTATTTATGGAGTTGTAACGGAGTTAGTTAGTCAACCCTGTTACCCTAGAATGGTAACAGGGTTGAAAATGTTGTTGGCAGCCATTACTAGCCATCTGGTAAAGGTGCTAACACCACATGGTGTGCATTCATGAGAGGCCGAAATTATGTTATATATCTTACATGCCTGCTGTACTTGGCTAATGTAACTGACCTTTGCACCAGACATTGTGTTCTTGTACAACAACAAATTGTCGATAAAGTTTTGCCTTGCACACTTCTAATGACAGGCCCTTGAATTCTGTTAGTGTTCTACTCTCCCCACCAGGGTGGGAATTTCATCGTTTTAGGGGCGTGGCCATCTGACTTTCGGCATGGCAATTTCTTTTTAGGGCGCAAGGCCACATGCCAGGGCACCCAGGCCATCGCTCTATTGACATCATGAAGAGCGATTCTTCTGAAATGTGTGTTAAAATGAGCCAATGACACATCCTTTGCATAGGGCAGGTTACATTTAACTGATGCTTTTAAAGCAACTGACAGTAGCAGGCTGGTAGCAGGGCACTGCCAAGGTGGCGTTAAGGATCTCAGGGCATCATGGCCAGAGGGTGGGGCAACGGAGGCCATGGCCTCCATGTGATTCCCACCCTGCTCCCCACTGCCTTGAGCATTCAAGCTTCAGCATCTCAAAGCTCTACTGTAGGAAAATAGTTGCATCTATCGCCACAGTTAAACAGGGGCACGGTGGTGCAGTGGTAAGCGCTGTCGCCTCACAGCTAGAAGGTCCTGGGTTCAATTCCCACCTGGGACGCTGTGAGCGCTGAAGGAGTGCGTGCCCGTCCGCATGTCCTCGAGTGCACGCCGCCCGGGTGGGGTCGTCAAAAGGGCCTTTCTGTGTGGAGTTTGCATGTTCTCCCCGTGCCCCCTGGGGGTTTTATTTCATATAGGAACCCCCTTCACCAAAAACATGCAATATCCTGGTCGCTGATGTGGTGCCTCGTCTGCTCGTTCGGGGCGCCTGTTCGGAGGGAGGGGAACTCGTTGGAATAGCGTGAATCTCCCACGTGCTATGTGCTACCGGTGAAGCTTCCTCTGTCAGGTGAAAAGAAGCGGCTGGCTACTGCCCATGTCTCAGAGGAAGCATGGAGCCAGTTTCGGCTCTCCCTAGATCGGCAGAGGGTGGAGCAGCAACCAGGATAAATAAATTAAAATTAGCACTAATGGGGGATAAAAATGGCATACAAAATCGTGGAAAAAAATATTAAAAAATAAATAAGCCTTCTAAAATAATTAATATTCAAGGAATATAGGAGGAAGATCAATCTTTTTCCCAACAAAATAATCATGTTATTAATATAACTGCTGGATTCTGGAACATCACCAAATATCACCAAGAAAAAATAGTACTTTATTGTGTAAATTTTACTTTAACATGCAGCGGTGTTGGACAGTATTACACTTTATGATGATCTAGACTGATACATTAATTTCCGTGATTTACCAACTCCTGGCATTGATTGAAATATTCTCAGCAGACAGTGACTTGGACAATGGTATTTACACTGATGGTCAACGTCTTTTTTCTTCACTTCCAGGGTACGGCAGTTGCTGTTGAATGGCTTTGATCTAGCGGAGGACACCATCAACATCGACAATGTCTCTGAGTGGATTAAGAAGCTGAATGATACATATCCAGAGCAGTTTGCTGGCCTTGCCGACAGACTGGAAACCTGCGACCTGAATGCTGAATTAGACACAGTATGTTTAGCATAACACATAACATAACATAACATAACATAACATAACATTAATTAATTAATACACAGGACACGATGTTACTATCCCTTGTGCCAAAATCCGAGGAAAAGCACATTTAGAAGCCCAATCCAGAATAAAACAAGCTAACAGGCTAACAAACTAATAAACAAGACACAAATCACCAGTTACCTACCCTAGCCAACAGCAGTATGAAGCATGTCATTGGGGTTTTCTAGTGGGCACCTTCCTTCAGCGATGTTTCGTTAAGTTAGGCCCACGACACCTCAAGAAGGCTTAACGGTGTAATCCAGCGTCCTGGAAACACCCCCCTCCATGCTACCACCGCACAACTGCATTTCAATAATGAGAGACTAGAAGGAAAGTACAATAAACTTTAATGATAAACAACAACACTTAGATTTGGCGAATGACTCCATGGTATGATGACGCTCCTCTGAGCCGAGAGGAGGACGTCAGTGATTTATAGGATAGAGAACCCCCATAGGGAGTTCTACTGGAGTCATGACGTTGGTGGTGTTCAGGGGAGGAGGAGGGGCGAAGCAGCAGCTACTCAGGAACAGCAGCTATATGGGTGAACAAACAGGGTGAGTTACGACTTGCAAGAGTCTTAAATAGAACTTCATTTAGGTGATTGGCCAACGGCCGAAGAGAGGGAAAGCGTGGGAGACATTGATTGGACAGGGATAAAGAGGGCGTGCATATTTATGAATGGCTGATGTAACCTGAGGGCGTTGCTGCAGGGGAGAGAGAGATGAATGGAAAGGAACCATGGATTAGTGAATGGGATGGATAAACAATCATTGACTAGTGAAGTAGTCTTCATTATTGAAAACAGTCTAAGACATTATATTACCTCACTATCTAAGCCTAGCTATCCAGGTCGGTTTGGTATGACATTCCTAACTACACCACCAGTAAACATAACATAACATAACATAACATAACATAACATAACATAACATAACATAATACTGTAAATATTCCTGTTATACATACACATAAGAACTGTAGATAACACAAGTTCCTGTGGCCTATGGTTTACAAATAAATATAGTATAGACATGGTATAAGGTATAAAATAAATCAAAATGTGAAGTATAGTTTAGGTCCTAAACTGCAAAACGCACCTGTTAGGTCAGTGGGCGGTGACCGACTGACTGGTTGTGGGCGGGACAGGGTGGAGGAAAGGTGCAGCACATGTGCCAAGTTCAAGTTTCAAGTGCCATAGACTATAATGTTATTCAACCTAATAACTCATTAAGTGCCATAGACGACCTAACTCGTCTTACATAATCCAGCGCTTAAGTGCCAAGGACGAGCTAACTCGTCTTACATAAACATTTTTTTTTTTTGACGGTGGGACATCAATCAACCCCTTTTACATCTTCGAGATAACTATTTGGAGCAAGAGCATGTGTGTAATCTATTTTACCGACCACTAAGTGGCGACAGAGACCGAGAGAAGCCACAGCCACGGGACCCAAAAGCCACGGGACCAAAAGGCAGCCGCCTCCCGCGGAAATGGCTTGGCGATTTTACAGTCAGAAGCCGGAGACACACACACAGAACGGACAGAGATCCCTTCCCCCCAGAGCCGCGGAGCAACGCGCGAACACACACACACACACACACACACACACACACACACACACACACACACACCGCGGGAGCAAGCCATTCAAGGAAATGGCGACGCGATTTTACAGTAATCCATTTCAGACTCGTCTTGCCCGACAGGCAGACAGGCAGGCAGGCAGCAGCAACGCGCTTCTGACACGCCCGCTGTTAGAGCCAGGAGGAAGGAGGAGAAGACACACGGAGGGAGGAGTTTGAATGAGAGGGGTGTTTCCTGTTGTTATGGAGGAAATTACTGTTCAAAACTATTGTTTAGAATGTCTGACGGTCTTACTGATGCCAAAAATGAATGGTTAAAGTGACTGTTTCACAAAAAGCCATTTATCTCTGAATAAATTTCCAGACGCTGAAACCATGCTGTACTCAACGGCTAATATCTACATAACTACTAACTCTGCAAACTAACTCTTTTAGACAGAGAAAGCACACATTCTATTAGTTATTTTTAGATGATTGGTGTTCATGAATTCTTAACAGAAAAGAATCCTCGGCTGTTCTAAAATGAGCCAGAATCGTCAAAAACACCCCTGGCACAACTTACCTACAGGAATGAAAACATGGCTGGCATTCAATGTGATAATAATAATAATTGGTAGGATTTATATAGTGCCTTTCAGGACACAAGGGGGAGGGGGAGGGAACTCAACTCATCCACCACCGACCGATGTGTAGCCAGTTTGCGCCAGAACGCTGTTGGGGACTGCTGGTTTTAGATATAATATGGTTTAGTTCAGTTGAGCAGTTCACTATAATTGTGAATCTGCACAGACTCCACACAGACACAATGTGTGTGTGTGTGTGTGTGTGTGTGTGTGTGTGTGTGTGTGTGTGTGTGTGTGTGTGTGTGTGTGTGTGTGTGTGTGTGTGTGTGTGTGTGTGTGTGTGTGTGCGTGAGAGAGAGAGAGAGAGAGAGAGAGAGAGAGAGAGAGGGAGGGGGTAGTGGCTATTTGGGTTATTAAGATTTAGTAGAATATTAATGTGAGATTGATTGGTAAGATAAGACTGAAATTGACTTCAGCGATCGACTGAGTAGTGCAGGACAGTTCATAAAGAGGCATTAATAAAGTCGATAAAGCAGGCATCAGAAGATAAGGAATAAGGTAGTGATGTACTCTGGGTAAGAGAGAAGAACGGTTGGATAGCACTGAAGAAGGCAGGTCATCTTACGAGCTTATGCAGGATATTTGAAACTGAAAACCATGAAGTATAAGCACAAACTGCCATTCACAATGTGCTGTCATGAGTCATGACCTATGACATAGAACAATATTCCACTTGTTTTAACATGGAGATTATTCGGCTCTTGGCCACCATTAAAAAAATAGAATAATAACACCAAGATCAGATGCACCTGGATGAGTTTGTAGTGTTCAGACATCACCAATGACCACAGTTGCGAATAATTCTACGCCTAAAAGGCGTGGTTAAATGATTAAGGCCGGGTTTAGCGCCGA